>NW_005370224.1:1392499-1506768 GCF_000412655.1 Myotis brandtii
AGGGAGGGAGGGAAGAAGAAAGAAAAGAAAATAAGGAAGGAAGAAAGAAATGTTAGGTATCATTGATTACAGTGTAGCCCAGGCCAGTTTATCTCAATGAGTAGAGCATTGGCCTGGGGACTGCGGGTCCTGGGTTAGATTCTGGTCAAAGGCACGTACCTCGGTTGCAGGCTCTATCCTGGACCCAAGTCAGGGTGCATGCAGGAGGCAACCAATCAATGTGTCTCTCTCACATCAGTGTTTCTTTCTCTCTCTCCCTCCCCCTCCCTTCCACTCTGTCTAAAAAAAACAAAAAAGTGTAGAAGCCATTAATATTAAAAAAATAATAACTTCCCTTTGCCTTAGGTCCAGCCTCTCACAGTGACCTATACTTTCCTGCATATCTGATGCCTGCCTGCCTCTCCCACTCAGCTTCTACCACTCTGTCTCTCTTCCTCTTTCCTGATCCTTTCCTGCTAATTTGTCCATGTTTTTCTTTCTGTTTGATGGGTTCTACACAACACCCTGCACATTCACATTCAGTATATAATTCACTTTTTATAATCTCTGAAGCTTCATTCAGCATAAATGTCATTTGTTTTATGGTCTTTCTCAATCATCAACTCTGGAAGTATTACTTATTATTTTTTTCTCTGTTTCAGTCCATTTTACTGTTTCCTTTATACACTTCATCATAATTCATAATGATCTCTTTTGTTCATTTGTTTATTGTCTCTCTGCTCTATTGCAATATTAGTTTCATGAGGGAGGAGCTTTGTCTGATTTATTTACTGCCATATGTCTAGTGCCCAACACAAGCGTTGGCAGAGTTGGAATTCAATAAATATATTTTGGGTTAATGAATGATTAATGAAGTGAAGAATACAGCTTATACTAATATTAATAGACCTTGACTTAACTGGCCTGACTTTAAAAAGTACGAGACACTCTCAAACCTTAGAAATGATATTTCTTATATAAAGTAACACTAATTTGATACCTTCTTTTAGCAAGAAGCAAAAAACAAAACAAAAACCCTTTAGAGAAAAATATGTTTCAAAATACAGAACTTAATAGCACTTCTGAGGAATCAACTGAGCATGATGTTTTCTCATCATTTAAATCTTGGTTGGGATTTGAATTTCAGAGAAGAAATTCAGTAAATAGCAGATATCAGCCAAGCAAGAAAAATATAACAGAATATTAAGTAAAAGTGGACTGATGAAGTACAGCTATAATTTCAAGCCAACTGTGTCTTTTGACTATGACCAACCAATCAGCTATCTAAGTACAGTCATTAATTGATAAATATTTTCTATGATTCACTACTACTTGAAAGATATTGAATAAGATATTGGAAATATCAACATTAAATAGAAGCTACTCATAGTCACCCTTAGATTTTATCAGGGAAATTTAGAAGATTTTTAATTTGACCCACATAATATGTTTAACTCAATATTAATCACGATTACATCTTTACACATACCAGAAACTATATTCAAGAGGTTTCATTCTCACCTGTACCCAATTTAGATGATGATATTCTAGACTATGAACTGATGCTGTAATGGTATGAGACTCCTGAAGACTTTGTAAAATGCCAATGTATTTTGCAAATGGGCGGGGGGGCATGGTTCACTGGGAGTCAGACAAACTCCAGGATGACTCCTCATGATCCTCCTTGTGTTCAAGCCCTTGTGTGATTCCTTCCCTTTAGTGTGGGTAGTACCTGTTACTTTCTTCTAACAAATGGAATATGGCAAAGGTGATGGTATATACACCTTTTTATGTGTGTAATTACATGGTAATGCTACATAAAATTAGAGACCTTGTTGCTGTGGTCTCTCCTCTTCCACAGCCACCCCCTTAATACATTGATGAAGCAAGAAACTATGTTGGTGGGTGCACGGCAAGGAACTAAGGACATGATCTAGAGGTTTAGGATAGCCTCTGGTTGACAGTATGAAAATGAAGCCCTCAGCCCTCAGCCCTATAGCTAGAAACTGAATTCTTCCCTTATCATGTGAGATACTTCCACAGCCGAGCATGAGACGAGAATGCAGATCTAGTCAAAACCTTGATTGCATCTTTGTGAGTTTTTGAAACAAAGAAATCAGGTAAATCATGTCAAGATTCTAGAACCACAGAAATAATAGGATAATACATGAGAGTTGTTTAAGCCATCTAATTTGTGATAATATTGTTCTATAGCAATAAGCACTAACACAAAATTGCTCTGTATTCTTCTTGGATCTTTATTTCCTTTGACTCCTGGGTCAGCTATATTTGTGTTCAGATCCATGACTAAAATAGGATACCCTCATCACCAAGGTCATAGTCAACAAGAATAGAGACAGGTTTCAGAGGTTTCAGTCCATCCTTGTGGGCTCTAGCTTATCCTCATCACATTCCAGATTTCTGATAATATTACATTCCCAACTTCCTGCCCTTTGGATTTTGGGTTCCAAAATTAGACATGAAAATAACCTTGTGCATTTAAATGTTTCCAAAAGAATAGATCTTAAAAGTTCTTATCGCAAGAAAAAATTATGTATAGTGATGGATGTTAATTAAACTTATTGTACTAATCATTTTGTAATATATACATATACCAAATCATTACATTGTACACCTAAAACAAACACAATATTATGTTAATTATATCTCAATTTAAATAAAAACAAGAAACAAATTAGCAAAGGTTTATTAGACTCTGGAAATGAATTTTATTCTATTTTATACATGCCAGTCCTATCTGTTTAATCTATAAAATGAAAGTGATAAGATTTCTCTAATTTCGTAATGAATCTCTATCCTTTAATTTTGACATTGGTTATGTTATAAACTAATCAGCCAACCAACAAAAAACATGCATCAGGGATATTTAGAATACCAATCCATTTGTCTTACCAGGGCTATCAGATTTGATCTAAAATGTTAACAGGACCCCTCCAGTTCACACTGTTGTTGTTGTTTTTTTTTTTTAACTTATTTTTTTTCTATTTATTGAATTTATTGGGGTGACACTGGTTAACAAAATTATACAGGTTTTAGGTGCACAGTTCTACAACACATCATCTGTACACTATATTTTGTGTTCACCATCCCAAGTCAAGTCTCCACCCATCACCATTTATTCCCCCTTATACCCTCCTCCATTTCCCCCCACTCTCCTACCCTCTGCAATCACCATAGTTCATACTGTTCTTTAGATTTATTGTCAGGATGGATTCATGTCTGGAAGTCTAGGTTATATATATAAGTGTAAAAACTAATTGTTCTAACCAAGAGAGAAGGATAGAAAAAAAATAAGCCAACATTTTCTAAATACCAAATGAGAACTAAAATAAACAATTTATTTTGTAAAGATACTCTCTTCAGTATCCTACCTTTGTGCTTAATATGGACATTAAAGTAAGTGTGACCCTTGTTTAGTCACCCAGAGAACAGCCTTCACATGGCATCCTCTGGGTACAGAGAGTGTCATAATTAATCTCTTCTTCCCCATTAGGGTCTTTTACTAAATATCTAAAACATTCTAGTACTCATTAGTGTCATTCATTAAATTAAAAATAAACTAACTGCATATATTTCTACTAAAACAAGTGGGATCCTAAATTCACTAGAAAACTTTTGCTAAGATATATGCTTCACATTTTTATCAGTGTATCATAGCAAGGTAGAAATAGTTTCACTTGATAACATCAAGACAAATTGTGCAAAAAGGAAACAACAACAGAAACTGCTTGGGAATTGAGCTCAGAGGAACCCAGTTCCCTCTTCTACATCTTCTAGGAAGAAGAAGCCTGGTGCAAAAACACCATTGATGGGGAATTCTCAAATTGCCTCTTCACCAAGTTGAGTACACCAGGCTGCCTTATTTTTCATATTTTCACACTGAAAGGTTGCATGGATCCATCATGACTTTGTCAGAGTTCACTCCCTCTTTTATATTTGTTTTTGGCCCAAATCACCTGGCACCTGTCCACTTGCCCTTTCCAAAGAGCATAGATATGGAGCTTAACAACCACATCATCAATAGGCCAGGATTTTTGTTAGTCCTAGATTTTCATATGCTCTGTTTTTCTTGGGTTGGAATTATTATAGTTATAATTACGTCTATAATATTTATACTCTCAACTACAAAGTAAGCTCCAAGAACTATATATACTGACATCGACCAGAAGAGCAAACTGGTTAACTGTTGTCCAGCTGTACCATATTCTCAAGTTCATGGCTGATTTGTACAGCCATAACTCCAGGATGTCCTCATCCCAACCTGCTAAGGATTGGGGAATTCTATCAGATAATGCATTCAGACCTCCAAACCCTAAAGATGGGTGGTAATAAATACACCATGTTGGAGAAGAATCCTAACTCCTACTTTATAAGAAATTTAGACTTCATCCTTTTCAAAAATTTCTTTATATTTTCTATACTAGAGGCCCAGTGCATGAAATTTGTGTACTGGGGGGGGGGTGTCCCTCAGCCCAGCCTGCGCCCTCTCTCAGTCCAGGAGCCCTCGGGGGATGTCCAACTGATGGCTTAGGCCCCGCTCCCAGTCATTCAGACATCCTTAGCACGCAGCTTCTGACTGAGTGGCACTTCCCCTGTGGGAGCACACTGACCACCAGGGGGCAGCCCCTGCATTGAGCATCTGCCCCCTGGTGGTCAGTGCACATCATAGCTACCGATTGTTCTGCCATTTGGTTGATTTGCATATTAGCCTCTTATTATATAGGATTTCTCTTAATGATTTTGGACCACATCTGATTTGGGATTTTTTCTAAATGCTTCTATGACATCAGGGCCCAACCGAGATTTCATAATGAGGCAAGCAGCAAAGGTGAATTTGACATCTCTAGTGGCTTCTGATGGTAACCATACCCCAACTCTGATTTTGCTTAAGTGAACAAAGTTCTCATGAAGAGTCACTGTTCTCTGGGAATTTGGCTTCATTTTTTTGGTCTTCTGTATACAGATCTTATCTATCCCAGCTTGAGATGCACCCAAAATAGGACAATGGACCAAATTTTATAGTCTTATTTTTTGTCTTTTAAAGGGTGTTTGGATTTAACAGCATTATAACTTTCAGAACAGTTTTCTTCCCTACTTTAAAAAAAATTATCCTTAGAATTGAAAATCCTGCTGCATTTCAGACCTTCTTATAGTTGCATTGATTGGTCTGCTAGGAAGCACAGCTGTGCCAATAATCCAGCCTCTGCATCTTTGCAAGCAGGAGGGAAGGCAGGAGATAAGAGTTGCCACAGGGAGTCTATATTTAATCTACAACTGGCTTATCCAAATGTCTCATTGCTCCCTGAGGGTCTTACCACATGCACTATTGTGAGAAAAAAATGTAGAGGAGGAAGGAAAGAAAAGTTTACCCAGGATTGGTCTTCGACTAATTAATTAATTTCAGAATTGGCACAGGAGAAGTTTTTGCTTTGCTAGTAATTCAGACCCTGAGAAAACTAGGCCTTCTCTATACTAGCACAGCTTACCTTTCTGACTTTGCCCTGTGGCTGCTATTTGGGGATGGCTAAGTTTTTTCTTGGCAACAATTGTTAAGGCTGCTGGGAGGCATCTGTAAATGGTAACTTCAGTAGCTCCATCAAAGAATCCCCACTGATCTACACTACAGATTTTTATGGGCATTCACACAGAGGGATAAAGTGGGTATTTGAGACAATTATAAAATTACTTATGAAATAAGTAAATATACAAATAATCAAAACAAAAACCAAAGTAAATAAACCATCAGCCTCAAAGGGGGAAATAGAAGAATGCTACTCTTCTTTAAACACAATTTTAAATACCACATTTGTTCCTACCTGAGAATCTTTGTGCTATTACCTTCTCCTAGAATGACCTTCTTCCTGTTGTGTGTCTATCTCAATTTCTTAAGAATGAATTTAAATACACTTCTTCCCTCAAACTTACATTGACTTATTACGCATTCTTTCTCTAAACACCTTTAGCATATATTATTGTTATTGTTATATCACAGAAATGGAATGCGAGGGGTGGGGAGGTTGGGGACCAGTTAGAGAAAGACTAAGGTCAGTTAGGATTGTACAATTTATGTTTGTCATGATTCACCAGCTGCTCTCTACACTACTTGTGAACAGCAAAGGATTAAATGAGAAGATGACTAAATTCTTGTCTTTTATAAGAAGGTCACCAACAATTATTACCTACCTATTTTGTTAGGCTATGTTTATATTTTATTCTTCTAGAGCAGTGGTTCTCAACCTTGGCTGCACATTAGAATCACCTGGGAATCTTTTTAAAATCCTGATTTCTGGGCCTCATCCTCCAGAAATTCTGTTTCTTTGTTATGGGGTGAGGCCACAACATTAGTTACAAAGAAACAGAATTTCCGGAGGATGAGGCCCAGAAATCAGGATTTTAAAAAGATTCCCAGGTGATTCTAATGTGCAGCCAAGGTTGAGAACCACTGTTCTAGAGCAAAAGTTAAGACATATTCAAAATCACTAAATATAGCTTATCATGGAAACTGAAATTAACCACCATGTCCACTCAGTTCTAAGAGAGGCTGCAGAGCTCTATTTTGGAGCCAACAGAAGCTACACAAAATAAACAGCTGATACCTAAGAGTATAGGATTCACAAAATACAGGAAGAGCCTAAGACAATGCATCTTGTCATTGAAGTCATAAGTGCTTCTCTATTGATTATTTTGTAAGAAGGAATGATGCATATCTGAAAATATTACTAAAAGAGGGATGGAAGAGTGGAATGCTTTCCTTCTTGGTATAGTGCCAAAGGTTCATGAGGTTTAGGCCCAGAGCTCAACACACAATACTCTTCATCTCCCTTTAAGTGCAGTTTTAGGACAATTCTTTGCAACTGTACACTGTTCAAGGTAGTGAGTTAGGAAGTCTACCTACAGAAGACCACCCAGTAAAACATCAGTGAAACTGAGCCTCTGTTTTCTTTGTGTATAAGATGGAAGTCTTGTCTTTGGGAACATGAAGAGCCAGTATCTCCAGCTCTTTGAATACTAACCTAAAAAATACCAATATGTTTGGTCAATGCTATTTATTTGATCAACCCAATGTTACTAAGGAAGCTGTGCTTTCTTAACAGATCAGATACTCCTCCATCAAATTAAATAGGAGCAGGTTTTGTTAGTTTCCAGAAGCAAATGAGTTAATAGGTAGCATTTTCTTATTTTAATTTTTTCTATAAATCTTACTTAAATGTTTGATATCTGTTGTATTTATCCAACTACAAAAAACAATATTGAAAATAGCTAATCATACTTTGATTGATGTAACAAATGTAATATCACCAATTTCTGATTGGCAACTCATAAAATAGTACTCATCAAAAACAGAACCACAGACTTTGCAAAGGAACCAAAGTTGAAAATTAAGGCCCAGAATTTTTATGGTCCCATTAGCTAAGCATTATTCAGAAGCAGAGACCAGAATAGTTTGTGAATATGCTTGTGTGTAGATAAAATCTGGGCCAATATCAGTTTCTTTTCCTTATCTACTATACTCCCAAAACGTTTCAATGTCATAGTCATCATTATGAACCAGAATGAAAATTAATTTGACCACATATCATGTCTATCATGTAGAACAGCTTAGTCTTGTTCTAAGATGGGTATCCTCAAACTTCTATTTTACTTTCTTTTGGTATAACTCACTTGAATCATGTTTCTTAGTCTCTTTGAGGTGCCTGGTCTGTAATTTGTTTTGTTTGAAAATAATATAAAGACAATACTCACCAAAGTGGTATCTTCATATTTACCCTAAAATCTTATATTTTTGGATAAAGACAATATAGACCTAAACAAAAAGAGAGTGCCTGCCTGCATGTGTAGGTGACCCTGTTGAGTGTTTCTATGATCATATTTCCACACACTCATTTTCACTCGCACAATTGGTTCCAGCCTCAACGAACTACTCTTCCTTTTGGTTTCCATTGGCTTAGACTCATTTGTTTATATACCTTTGACTGCATCTTTGTTTTTGTTATTCTTTTCCATACTGGAATTTCTTCTTTTCCTAACCCTCTTTCCTTCTCATTATATACTCTCTTATTAGATTATTAGTTGCATTCTCATGGCTGATATTACCACTTATCATCTTAATGATACCTTTATACATCTAGCCTCAGATCTTAACCCAATTATATACTCAACATTTAAACTTTTCCTTTGTTCTTCATCTAACACCACTTACTATAATAAGTATTTTCTGACCATGGGACTAAATTAGGGTCTGCCTGTAATTTATTTGCAAATATTCTCTACTTTTCCTTTGTATAATCAACATATTGAGGAATATTTAATTATTTAAAAATAGAGAAAAAGAATTAATGTATGGTTTCCTTTTACACACCAAAGCAAATTCCACTTTTGCTTGTTCATCAGCTTCTAAACTTACGTTCTGCTGATTGTAGAATTTGGTGAAGTGGAGAATTGGGGAAGTAGGTGAAGCAAGCTTGATTTATATTGCACAGGACTGACTTACTCTAGGGAAAGGAAATAAAATTTATTGCCACTGAGAGTGAGGGAGGAATATTTCAAGGCAGGCTACTGGGTTGGAGATTGTTCTAGGGGCAGTTTGAAATGGGAAAGAGGAGTATTTGCCATTTGGGGGAGTTATTTAGAATGAGACAAAGTGGCTCAGCTTTCTTTGAGTCCTAATTTAGTCACTTGTTTAATGTCTTTCTTTTCCACTCAACTATAAAGTTACATAAATGGAGAAACAATGCTTATCCTCCCCAATGCTATATTACCAGCACCTATCAAGTTCTTCCCTAATGGAAGGGCTTTATCAGCATTTCTTAATTGATAGTTAACTATGTATTTGTATGTTTCTAAGGTACTTAATATGCTATAACTATGAGCTTCAGTATACTATGAGGACACAGATGAAGTAGGGAAAGAGTGTTGCTGGTTAATGTGAGGTTATATACATATACCCTAACTAGATTTTGATTAGAAATTAGATTATTTTTAAAACTTTAAGAATTAAGTGTAATTTTGCTGGGGTCATCTAAGAAGGCTTCTCAGAAATGATAAGACATAAATCCAGAAAGACCAAAATAAGCAGAATTAAAAAAAAAATAACGTTCTTTATGGAGGAGAAGACATTTTATGTATTATTTCAACATTTTACACTTCTGTGAGCTCAATATTTTCACAATAGTGTAGACTGAACCAAAGTCCAAACATAATTATTTTGTTTTAAACCATAAAGTACAAGAGTTAATAATAGGACATTTAGAGTATTTGTGTTCAGTGTACTTGAATCTGTGATTTGTGTTTAATTTGATTTTGTTCAAATTAAATAATCTCTTTAGGCTTCAATTTCTTTTCATGGAAGTGTGTACAACAGAGCTTGTCAACATTTTTTCTGTCAATGGCCAGATAGTAAATAGGCTGTTTATTTTTTAGTAAATCGTATAAAGACTTTTCAGACCATATGGTCTCTGTTGTAGCTACTCACCTCTGCCATTGTAGTATGAAAGCAGTTGAAGACAATATTTAAACAACTGAGTGTGGCTGGTTCTAATAAAACTTTAATTACAAATAAAAATTGGTCAGATTTTCCTTTTGACTATAATTTGATGACCTCTGGCATATAGCAAATAAATAGTTAATGGATAGATCACAAGAACTAAATAGGATAATAACTGAAACATGCTTAGCATGATACCTGGCACATGGTATAACCACTGAATAAATTATAACCATTATGGTCATTAAGCAAAGTGTGTTTTATTTGATATATATTTTATTTGTATATTAATATTCACTTAGTTTTTATTTTATGATAAGTTCTATGTAGTTAGATATAGGTATGATAGATGATAATATAAAATAAAATGAAGTATATTAAATAAATCATGAAGATAAAAACAGTAAAAGAAAATTCTCTCCCATTAAAAAAACAACAACTGGTACCTTATTTGTTCTACCATCTTAAGCAAGTTGAGAGCTGAGTAAAATATATAAAGCAATTACTGGAGACCAGGCAAGACAGACCTTTAATTTTTTGCGGGGGAAGTAAAGCAAATAAAGTGAACCATGTGATAACCCTGACTTTTTTCCTTTGGGGCACTTTTAAGACTTTTGTACAAGAGGGGGAACCCCAATAATATAATGATTGTCTCATTGAGTTGAATATACAAAGGTCAGAGGTCAGAGAGGTGGAGATGGTTTGAATGTATGGACAGCATACTGGCAAGCAGGGAAGTACACAAAAAATGCCTCAGCAATCTGATCCTGATAAGGTTACCTTGAGATATTGGCTTAAAAGGAAAAAAAAAAAAAAAGAAAAAATCTAAAACAACCATTGAAGATCTGTAAGCTACAATTTTAATAGCTCATAGAAAGGTGTAAGATTAGAGCTAGTATCCCCTAAAGTACAATCTACTTTGGTCTCAGTCTAACAAATCTTAAAAACAAGCCTCAGAAAGAACAAACTCATCCCCTAACTTAACTGTGCCACAACATCAACACCATCTTTAAAAATGACAAAATTAAGGCATTCAAAAACAAGATATTTACAATGTGTGACAATCCAGTGAAAAATTACTGGATATGCAAACAAGCATAAACTGTGAACCATAGCCAGAAGAAACATCAGTCAATAGAAACATTCAAAATTATAGAGATTATAGAATTAGCAGGAAATAACAGCTATTTTAAAAATACTGAAAGTTTAAAGAAAAGCACAAACATAATGGGGAATAATGGAAGACATGAGTTTGGAGTTGCTATATTAATGTCAAATAAAATGGGCATCAAGACAAAGAGTATTAGTAAAGAGGGATTTTTCATGGTTAATCAATGAAATAAGATGACATGACAATCATAAGCATAAATGCTTGTATATCCAAAAGTAGAACTTCAGTATACATGAAACCAAACTTGAGAGAATTTGCAAAAGGAATAGGCAAGTCTATAATCATCACTAGATATTTAAACATCTCTCAACACTTGGTAGAATGGAGGAAAATCAGTAGAGACATACATGATTTATTTGAACAACACTATTAAATAAATTTCTTAAGTTATATTTGTGGAAGAATACACCAATGAAGTGCAGAATGCATATTCTTTTCTAGTGCTGAATGAATATTTATTAAAATAGACAACATGCTAGACCCTCAAACCTATCTTAATAGATTTAAAAGAAATAAAATTAGCCCTTGGCTCATTGGATAGAGCATTGGCCTGCAGACTGAAGGGTCCCAGGTTTGATTCTGGTCAAGGGCACATGTCCGGGTTGAGGGCTTTATCCCTAGTAGGAGGCATGCAGGAGGCAGCCAATGAATGATTCTCTCTCATCATTCATGTTTCTATCTCTCCCCTCTCCCTTCCTCTCTGAAATGAATAAAAATATATTAAAAAAATGAAATTATACAATATAGGTTTCCTGACCAAAACAGAATTAAACTAAAATCAATAACAATAAGATATGTGGAAACTCTCCAATTATTTGAAAACTAACAAATAGTAAATAGGCTGTTTAAATTAAATTTGATCAAAAAATGAATCACAAGGGAAATTAGAAAATATTTGTACTGAGGACTAAATTGTGAGATGAACTAAAGTAGTTCTTAGAGACATATGTATAGTTTTAAATTCTTCTTTTATTTGAAAGGGGGAAAATCCAAAGACAATGATCTAAGTTTCCACTTTAAGAAAGTAGAAAAAGAAGAATAGAATAAATCCAAATTAGAAGAAAATAAACATAAGAAAGGAAATCAACACAATAGAGAACTAACAGACAAAGCTAATAAAGTCAAAGTTGGTTCTTTCAAAAAGATTCACAAAATGTATAAAACCTTAGTTAAACTGATTAAAAGAGAAAATACAAATGACAGATATTAATAACAAAAGAGCAGCCATCACAACAGATCCTAAAAACTTGAAGAGGATGACTGAAGAGTATTAGAAACAACTTTATGTGGACAAATTTACCACTTAGAATAAATGTTGTTCTTCCAGATTATTTTCTGTTAAACTAATTTCCCTTTCATTTATGCCTAATCTAGTTTCTTTGAGGAGGTGTGGTATAAGGAAACTCCCTACTTTGGGTAGGCTTTGAGCTTTGTCTTGTGTTCCTCATGCCCTTCATAGAATGCATGGGCTTTGAAGTAAGATTGATTGACTTCGGATCTCAGTTTTGCCCAACCAAGAACACATTAACCATGTGTTCTTGACCGGGCAAGTTAACTTTCTGAGCCTTAGTTGTCTCAACTGTAAGATTGAGAAAACAGTATATCAATTAGATATAGTTGTTGCATTAAATGGGCTAACGAATGTAGAGTTTATAGAAAATACATATGAATGAGTATTTAATTAATGATAGATGGTTCTAGGCTTTCACCCAAAGTAACTCATGGGGTTACATATAAATAATTCTAATTAGTCTAATCCTCCATAAGTGACACAATGAAGCTGTTATGAGAGTTTAAAAGAAGGAAAGGATATTTCACCCAAAATACCACAAATACATGTGGGAAAAATCCATCAGTATAGAAAGATAGTTATATTCTTTGTATTAAAATATTATAAAGATAAAAACAGATTAATTGTTTGTCTCTTCCCCACCCGATATAATAAGCCACATAGACAAATAGACTAAATACAGATTTACTGGCAAACAGACCCTCACTCAGATATATGCTTTAAATGGTTGCTGTGGACATCTTATAATGATCTACAGTTTGTTTACTTTGTGGTTTTTGTATCTATGAAATATACATACTAGTGTCTTTCCCCAATGTGGAGAATATTTGGACTTTCAGCTTTCAGGAAAGTCATGGACATCTACCCTTAAATATGGGTAAGAAGGCAAATTTTGTCTTATTTTATTGTGATTATTATAATTACTTTTGGTCACAGCCTTAAAATTGCCAAGGGATAGTTCTAACACAGCTCTGGCCACAATGCCCTGGATGCCCTCCTCCGGCATCTGCTTTTAATCACAGACAATATGGTTTGTGTTTAGAATCGAATGACTGTCATCATCTAGCACTAATGTTCTCTGTCACAGAGACTTAACAACCCATTAGGGGAACACTCTCAGAGACTTTCAAATTCAATATTCTCTCAAAACTCCTGGCTTTTTATTAACCGTGCTATGTGGGTTTCCAAGGCGTGGTGCCCAATGGTATTATTTTTTCCAAAGAGGTCATGAAAGAGAAGTGTGTTTTTGTTTTTTTGTTTTTCTTTCAAGTGTATATTTCAGCACATTTAACATGCAGACCCACCATCATCCCTATGTTGAAGTCTGCATTCACAGATAGCCTACATTTAGGACTCAATCTGATTTTACAATAGAAAGTGCACATGCTTTTGGATTGCATAATATGCAATTACCTAGCACATGATTGAAATGAATTACAAACTGTTGTTGATTTTCTGCATGAAGCTTACTTGGCTCTTTGATATATATTTTCTCATTAGCTTCCCCTTGATTTATTTATGATATTGTTATGCATATAAAGGACAGATTGCTGAAGTTCACATTGCAATGACCGAATTAGCAGTTGAAAAATTCACGGTTATGATGTGCAGATGATTCCCTGAGCTTCTGAAGGTGTGCTCTAGTCTCTCCTATGACTGCGAAGCTGCCAATTCCATTTTTACAACACCTCTCACATCTGTCCTCTCTTTAACTTTCCCAGGACCACCATTTCAGAACCTTGTCCTCTCTTGCCTGGAAAATCGCAATATTTTTCTAATCATTTCCATGCATACAGGTTAATCCCCTTGAAGTTCATGCTTCTTAGTGCTGCAAGATGGATAGTCCCAAATCACTATCCTGGTTATGTTACTCCCAAATCCAAGAGAAAAGATAAAGAAAAGAAGGTAAGATGAGAGAAGAGGGAGGAAAGCTCTCTAAGGGAAAATAGTGATGCAGATAGATAGGGGGAAGGAAGGGAAGGGGAAAGGAGAGAAGGCTGAGAGGAAGGTAATTGCGTGTGATAGTGGGAAGGTAGCAATGTTTTGTCCTGGTGATTTCTGTCTGGTATCACCTTTCTGTAATAGGACTTTTTTTATGCAATTGGAATATAGAGCAGTGATGGTTTCTGTAGTTACACACTTCAGTGGAACATTTCTATTTAATCTGCCTAACCAGGTACTTCTCCACCTGTGTACCTCTCTGCTCATCTAAGTGGAAGACTATTGTCACCACATCCAAGCACAGGACATTATAATTAGGCCAATTTCAAATATTTATGGGAAAAAGAAAGGCATCCTTCCCTGGCCCCCTCTCAGCAGGGGCCATTATTGATTAGTTGGTGATGAATTGGGAAGATGTGTTGGGAGAATTGGTAGAGGGTGCAGAGGACAGAGTGGTTAGCATATATTATGCCACATGTATTTAAAATCTTAGGCATACGACAAGAGAAGAAAGTTCTTTAGCAGCTTTAATTTTCTCCCAGTCTGAGAAATTATCTGCATTAGGATATGGGAGAAAATAAGGAGGTCATTATACAGTAGAGCTGGAAGTGATGTTTCTTTCTTTTGTATGATTCTAAAGGCCAACTTACAAAGAAAAGCCATATAAGCAGCTTTAAAATTTCAAATGATAACATACAGATTTAGTGCCTCACAAAATCAAATTGGAAGAGTAGAAATATTAATAATTACTTCTGTTAAAAAATAAAAGGAAATAAGAAACTAAACATGCAATGTGAATTTAGTAATATTCTTAATTATGAAACATATAAAACAATGACATGTCTAAAAGGAGATCTGAAAACTGTTAGCTTCAATTTTTTTTTTAACTAAAGTGATAGGTAAACAAGTTCAAACATGTGGTTATACATATCTCTCTATAATATCTTATTCAAGTAATATAAACTCAAATGAAGAATAAGAATTTAGAAAAGGGCATACTTTACTAATTAAAATAAATGCCGCTACCTTTATCATCTCTATTCCAATGACACAAATTCCTGAACATTTGGATTGAAAATATGTTTATTTTCCCACCAATATATCTCTATTAGCTCAGAGACAAGAATGCACCAATTACTTAATTATTATTGTTTGCATGAATACATGATTTAATTATATGTGTGTCATGCATTGTCCTCACCATTCTTAGAGAAAGATGAAGAATGTGATCAAGCATCCTATCTAATAAAGAGGTAATATGCAAATTGACCATCTCTCCAACACACAAAAGGGCTGCCTCCATATGGACACAAGATGGCCACCACAAGATGGCCGGCAGGGGAGGGCAGTTGTGGGCAATCAGGCCAGCAGGGGAGGGAAGTTAGGAGGGTCCAGGCCTGTAAGGGAGGGCAGTTGGGGGTGATCAGGCCTGCAGGGGAGGGCAGTTGGGGGGGACCAGCCCTGCAGGGGAGGGAATTTTGGGGGGACCCAGGCCTGGAGGGGAGGGCAGTTGAGGGAGACCAAGCCTGGAGGGGAGGGCAGTTGGGGGAACCATGTTGGCAAGGGAGGGCAGTTAGGGGCAACCAGGCCTGCAGGGGAGGACAGTTAAGAGCGACTAGGCTGGCAGAGGAGGGCAGATAGAGGTGACCAAGCTGACAGGGGAGTGGTTAGGGGGTGATCAGGCTGGCAGGCAGAAGCGGTTATGGGCAATCAGGCAGGCAGGCGAGTGGTTGGGAGCCAGCAGTCCTGGATTGTGAGAGGGTTGTCCCACCAGGATCGGTCCTAAACAGGCAGCCAGACATCCCTCGAGGGGTCCCAGATTGGAGAGGGTGCAGGCTGGGTTGAGGGACACCTGCCCCCCACAATGCACGAATTTCATGCACCAGGCCTCTAGTTATTTATAGTTGTGATTAGCTTAAAACCCTTTTGAATGTTTTTTAAATATCTAAAACATATTTGAAAGTTAAAGAAGGGTTAATGCATGATTCTTATGCAGATTTATTTTGGAGAGCATATTTTGGTATTAATGCTGATACCAATAGAACTTAAAATGTAAATCTATCCTATATAATAAAAGTCTAATATGCTAAATGTCTGGTCGTCCATCCAACCAATCAAAGCATAATATGCTAATGATATGCCAAGGCTGCTCAACCACTCTCTATGACGTGCACTGGCCACCAGGGGGCAGTCGACTGGTTGACCAGTTGCTATGACATGCACTGACCACCAGGGGGAAGATGCTCCAACTGGTAGGTTAGCTTGCTGTTGGGGTTCAGCTGATCAGGACTGAGGTGGGCCAGACACACCCTGGAGCCCTCCCCAGTCCCTTCCTGGCTGGTCAACCTCCCGCATCTCTCTCTGGCCCCGATCGTGCCCCAATTGTGCACCAATGGGGGTCCCTCGGTCTGGCCTGAGCCCTCTCTCAATCCAGGACCCCTCGGGGGATGTCAGATTGCCAGTTTCAGCTCAATGGCAGAATGACCGCTTACTATGATGCGCACTGACTACCAGGGGGCAGACGCTCAATGCAGGAGATTCCCCCTGGTGGTCAGTGTGCTCCCACAGGGGGAGTGCTGCTCAGCCAGAAGCGGGGAGTCACTGCTGGTGAGCACAGCGGTGGTGATGGGAGCCTCTCCCGCCTCCGTGGTAGCACTAAGGATGTCTGACTCTTGTGCACGGGGCCTCTAGTTAATTATAATTTAAGATTAAAAGTGAGGACACAGAAACCAAGATATCCTTCAATAGGTGCATGAATCAACAAACTGTGGTACATTTTAAACAATGAAATATTATTTAATAACAATAAAGAAGCTATCAAGTCATGAAAAAAAATGGAGAAAATTTAAATTCATATTGCTAAGTGAAAGAAGCCAGTAAGAACAGGCTACATACTGTATGATTTCAACTGTATGATATCCTGGAAAGGCAAAGTCATGGAGACAGTAAAACATCAGTGGCTGCCTGGGGTTGAGAGGGCACTTGTGCTCATGGCTAGTAGGTGTCAAAACATATCTTTTCCCCTGGGTGAGCAACACATTACTAACCCACAGTCAGTTGAGTCTGCAGTAAGTGCTAATTGTATAAATTGTACACAACTTTGCAAGGCATAAGAAAGTACTGTCCAACTAATTGTGGCATGAGGTGCTATATAAGAAGCAGCAAGAATTTAGTTTTCTCTTCATTTTAAAGAAATTAGCAGTGGTAATTGTCAGCAATGAGTAATGAAAGTGGTATATGTAAAAAGAAAAAGATCTACAATCAGAAAACTCACAATCCAAGAAAAGTCTTTGTTTCTACATTGAGAAAGTGGCAAATGAATACCAATGTAAATGCTTAAATTTAAAATGCACAAACATACAAATGTTTTTTTCCATGATTCCCAGATTATCTCAACTTCTTCCATTATTTGACCAAACACAGGCTTCAAATATGTTGAATAAGAAAATTTCTACTATATGTTTGTTTTATAAAACACAATCAAACAGAATGCCTACAATATGTGTGTGGGGAGTGAGAGGAACCCGGGTAGAGTATGTTTCTTAATTTTCTGTCTTTTATTTCTGGGGAAAATGAAAATGCCAAAGATAGTAAAATTTTCTCAGTGATATATACTAAAATTAAAAGCAAATTAATAATAGGAAATAGTATCTATAATAGTGATTTTCTATGGTCATCAGGAAAGTTTTAGGGACTCTTAGAAACTCCCTTAAGGTCAGCACTGGAGGCAAAAGGAGCAGAGATGTAATCACCTGACGTCTATTATAACAAAACAGCTCTGTTTACTTGTTTTATATTTCATATGTAAGCATATAATTTTGTTCAAATAAATGCTTTTTTGGCTAAAAAATATAATTAGAAAATTGATGGTCTGGAGATTATGCTTTGAAAATTGAACCTATTAAGTTAGTGGCATATTTCACAAAATCAAATGTAGGAATAACCATGTAGAAAAATTAAAAGGGCTGTGTGAGATAATGCTAATAAAAGGGGGATAAAGGTGAAAAATGTTAAATGGATTTTGCAAATGTATGCTGAAGAAAATATATTGCAGAAAAATAGGTCCTCTAACAAATTAGAACAGTCACTGAAAAGCCATCATTTTAAAAATGTTGATATATTAGACTCATTTAAATCAATTTAATAATAATATAAGGGAAAGATAAATTTCACTCATTGTAAGGATCTTTTAAAATATATTTTAAAATATATTTAATTACATACTTTTGGACATTTATACCTGGATAATTCCATATGACATTATTTTTATATAAACAAATACATTTGGTTGCATTTTAATAAATCATTTAAAGTTTAATTTGTAGAGTTTTTTTTTGTTTTTGTTTTGTTTTTGTTTTTATTTAAGGGAGACCAAAGGACATATTCCAAAATAAAGAAAAAAAATAGATTAGAAGTGTGTTGAAAGTGGCATTACTGTAGTAGGCATTTATTGTAATAGGCAAGAGATATAAGATGTAGCCGCAAATTTTTAGATTCAAAGACATATAAGGTTAGGGTGAAACAATATTGTATACATTACTCATTTTCTTTTGGATCAAGTTGGAATTCCTTAGCCTCACATTTGGTGTTTTCCATTAATTGAACCAACATTTATTCTTTGCTCTTACTGAGCAATAGTTATTAAATTTTCACTATGTGGAGGGCAGTACATAAAATGATAAAAACGTTATTTTAAAGCTTTCATGTATATTATTTATTTTATTCAGTATCCTTATCTTTTGTTAATTTAAATTCTATTAATTCTTTACAATCTAACTCAGGTCTTGTTACATGGAGCTCTCTCAGAAAGCTCAGGCCCACAAAAATTGTCCCTTCTTTGGAATTTCTAAAACAATTAAAATGTGACTGTTAAAATATATATTTGACAATGGCATTTCACCTGTCTACCAGTTCCAACTGAATTTGAAGTACTCGCTGAATCTTTAATGAATACACATTTGTTGAGTGTTGAATGATTATAATTCCTGAGATTAAGGTCTTTGTCTATTCTATTTCTTCCAAAAATGACAATATAATTTGGCAGTCACATGATGACAAATAATTGTGTTTATTTTAAATAAAATAATTACTGGAACGAATGTCCTTTTCAAGTCACAAAATTACACATTTAAAACCACATTCTCGCCTGTTATTTTTATTGGTGTTATTATAAGAATTCTACTATTTGGTGGGTGGAAAAAAAGAGGGCTAAGTTCACTCAACCTGTCAATGTCAAGTAGTATCTGACTCGTACCTACAGATTCCGATTCCTGTACCAGTTTTAAGATTATGAAGAAAAGCCATTAAGGGTCAAACTCTGGGAAATGAATCAACTTTTAAAAAATATAACAAATTTGTTCTTTTACATTTTATTTTCTAATCCTTTCTCTTCTTTGTTTTCACCCCTAAGTTAGCATTCATTGTCATAAAAATGACTCTAAGAATGCACATACAGTAATTAAGCAAAGAATTCCAGACATAAAAAAGCTTTCTTAAGTTCCACTCTTACCCATCACTTCTCAACCTCAGTGCTTCTATAGTGATCCACATTTCTTTAGATCTTAATGTAGTCCTTTCTGTATATTTGTACTTCCTCTATTTTGGTTATAACCCTTTTCATAACAGGAACTGAATGATATCCACTCCTGTGCCTATCACTGCCTCCAGTATAGTGTCTTCAACAGGGTAGGCTCTCTTACATGTCTGCGGAAAGCAAAGGGTGTGTGTGTGTGTGTGTGTGTGTGTGTGTGTATGTGTGTGCGCGTGCGCGCACATACACACGTAGAGAAACAGAAGGATGGCCAATGAGGATCTAAAAATCTAAAGGATTTTTCACTAAGTGTCTGGACAGGTTATCCAGCGGAAAGCAAGTGTGTGTGTGTGTGTGTGTGTGTGTGTATGTGTGTGCGCGTGCGCGCACATACACACGTAGAGAAACAGAAGGATGGCCAATGAGGATCTAAAAGAAAAGGGGATTTTTCACTAAGTGTCTGGACAGGTTATCCAGATTTTCTGTTTCCAATGCATCCTGCTCCAACCCTCATAGAAACATAAACCCACTGTAATCCACTTTAAGTTTACTTTACTCCACTGAAGCTCTTGTGGCAAATTTTAACAATGACTTCATGTAACTAAATGCTGTTGAAATTTCTCAATTCTTTTTGTATTTTCTTCTGGACTTTTATAATTTTATAGTAATATTTAGAATTATTTCTTTATTGGTAAAACTATCTAAATATTTTGCCTCAGTGATCCACTTCATTTGTCTAACCCAGATGTATAGGACTATAACCAAGTCTTATACATTGTGCTAAGTGACGGGAAAACTAAGATCAAAAAGAAAGACAAGGTTCATTCTCTTTAATGATACAACATAAATAAGTAGAAGAATGGCTAACCATCTTCTATCTGTAGTAGATTCTATGTAAGGGACAAACTAGGTATTGAAGGAATGATTGACAGGAGTGGACCAACTTAGATCCAACAGTTGTAGAAGTCCTCTCCAAGAGGGCAGTGGTGATATAAACATATACTGCCACAATGATCCCACCTGATGAATAATATGGAGCTCATTTGGCAAAGGGTATAGTGTGAGTAGAAGTGCTGAGGATGCAAAACCAAAAAAGAACCTAGTATTATGTATGGGCAAGAACACAAAGTTTGGTGAAAGATGAGGCTGGTGCCCCGCTGGCATGGCTCAGTGGTTGAGCATTGACCTATGAACCAGGAAGTCACGGTTTGATTCCCGGTCAGGGCACATGACTAGGTGGCAGGCTTGATCCCCAGTGTGGGGCGTGCAGGAAGCAGCTGATCAATGATTCTCTCCATCATTGATGTTTCTATCTCTTTATATATATATATATATATATGTATGTATTAAAGCAGAGCTGGAGAATGAAACAGGGATAGATTATGCAGGGCTTGGGCTAGGGGAAGTGAGTAGGTGTTATCTTATAGGTCATGGAAAGCCTTGAAAGGTATTAGGCAGAGGGATAAGCTGATCCAGTGCCTGTTTTTAGAAGATTACTCTGGCTGCTGTGGGAAGTACTGCTTGGAAGAAGAAAAGCATGCCTGTCTCATGCCTCCCTCTCTGGTCTTGGATAACATCTCTGGTTATTTTGTTTATTCCTTCTACCTGACTCTTATAAAAGGGTTTCTCTAAATTTTGTTTTCAAGTCAATGTTGTTTTTCCCTCTTCATGTAATATCCCTTGAAAATCCCACCTGGTATTATGTTTTTAACACCCACTGATAGCATAATGCTTTCTAAATCTAAATCTCGTAGATAGGCAGCCTCCTAGCTCTGTCCTGTACATTTGCTTTCCACCTGAGCACATTCATTTGAATACCCATGGACAGATAAGATTCAAAATTCCAGAATAGAATTATTTTATTTTCCTAAACTGACTCTTTTTCATTTATTTTCTATTCCAATTTCAGGTAGCTGAAATGGGTATTGTCAGTTGAAACACAAACATCCTGGGCATGTGCCCTGACCAAGGAATTGAACCGTGACCTTCTGGTTCATAGGTAGATGTTCATCTACTGAGCCACAACAGCTGGGTTTATTAAAAATATTTAGAAATATCACAACTACAGAAAAGTTTGAGTTATAAATAAAAATATATTGATTTTCTTAAATCTTTTGATAGTAAGTTCCTAACCTGATGCCTCATCCCCCTCAAATATTTTGTGCATTGCCTATAGACAAGGACATCTCCTATAAAGCCATGATATATTTCAAATAGAAAATGAGCATTGATACATTTTTTCCACCTACTCCTCAGACCCCTTCAAAATTTTCCAATTGCCTTAGTAATGTTTTGTCTGTTAAAAGGATGTACTAGTTGTTATATCTCTTTAGTCTGCTTCAGTCTGGATGAGTTCTTTAGTCATTTATTTATTTACTTTTAGGACCTTGAGGTTTTCAAAGATTGTTTTTTGAAATTGTTTTGTAAAATTTAGGTTGCACAATGTTTTGTGATTGGATTCAGGTTATGCTTCTTTAGCAGGGAAATCATGGTAGTGTTGCCAACTTCTCACTGCAGCCTCTCAAATGTGCACGGTTTTTATTTGCCTCATATCTGATGATGTTCAATGTGATTACTTGATTAAGTTGTTGTCATCTAGGTTTCTCCAAGTAAAGTATCTCTATTCCCTTTTGTAATTAATAAGTATTTTGTGAGATGGTACTTCGTGACAATATAAATACACTTCCCTCATCAAAATTTCACATTATTTTTTATTTATATCTGTATGCACTCAGGGTTTATTATTTTATTTAATGGGACCATCAGCATTTACCTGAGAACTTGTTAGAGATGCAAATTCCCAGGCCCTATTCCAGATTTGCTCAATTACAATCTCTGGTGGTGGGTCCCAGACATCCCTTTTAACTGTCCCTCCAGGTGAGTGTGAGAGGTGCAGAAGTTTCTGCACCATTTGAGCACTGAATCTCAATCCTGACTCTATATTAAAAATCACCTGAAGCAACCTTTAAAACTACCAAATCTTGGGTCTCATCCTTAGAGACTAGACATAAATTGCTCTTGGAGGGAGCCTCATCACCGATATGTTTTTGTTCCCTAAAGTGATTCTTATGTGCAGCCAGGGTTTAAAACCACGGGAGGATTTTATTTGAAGCTGTGGTTCTCCAACTTGGCTCTGTATTGTAATCAAAAAGGAGAGCTTCAAAAAATATGAATGCCTGGGTCTCACCCATAGAGAATCTAATTTAATTAATCTGGGATGCAGCATGAGCATCATACTTTTAAAATATTATAATCACTAGAGAATTTTCAAACCCTGATGCTCAGTTCAGGCCACTCCCTTTACTGATTCAATCAGAAATTCTAGGAGTAGGGTGCAGCATCAGTAGTTGAAGAGATCTCCAGGTGGTTACAATGCACAGTAGGTTTGAGAACCAGGATCTAGGTCCTTCTACACCTCACAGTGTACTCCATCACAAGGCTACCCACTTTTAATAACAAAACTGTTCCTTGTGAATCTATAATACATGCTAGCATGATGTTAAGACCTTTGATTTAAATATCATTATCACAATAACCCCCTGCAATTTATGGTATTTCCACATTATGCGTGTGAAGAAATTGAGCAAATAATTGCCCAAATTCACACAACCGATATGTGGAAAAGCAACCGTTCAAACTTGGCTTCTGTGACTCTAGAAAATTTGCTTGTAACAATTACATTCCAGCTCTTTCACTCCGTTTGTGTAAAGCTTGCCTTTTTGGGACTCATTTATTTCATTTTAGCATATATGGCTTGATTATAATAGGTATTACACTAGGTTTCAGACATGCACAAATTCAAAGAAGAAAATAACAGGCACATGGATTTCAGAGGTCCAAGGAGCTTCTCCCCAAATGGGAAGCATTCTTGGTTGGGTGACATATTAAAGGTCCAATACCATATTGTGACTTAGCAAGGGAGAATGGAGTAAATAGCTCAGGGTTCAGAGTCAGGCAGAAATTGGCTGAATCCTGCCTTTACCAACATCTTTCTGATTTTTTTTTCACCTATGGAATGGGAAAATAATATCATTGTCCAGGATTTCTGTGAGATTTAAATGATAGAAAATTATGAATGAATCATGCCCGGCATGTAGAAGATGCTTATTAAATTATGAACATGGCTTCAAGTTTTCTTTTGTGAAATGTCTTTCTTCAAGGTAGAAGGCAGATGCGGGGGTGGGGGGAGGGGGCAGCTGCAACAGACATTTGACTTAAGCATCCTTTTCAGACCAGCAGCACTGATATTATTACCTAAGAGATGGTTAGAAATGCAGACTCTTGCCTTGACTGGTTTGGCTCAGTGGATAGAACATTGGCCTGCTGACTGAAGGGTCTTGGGTTCAATTCTAGTCAAGGGCATGTACCTTGGTTGCGGGCATATCCCCAGTAGGGGGTATGCAGGAGGCAGCTAATCGATGTTTCTCTCTCATTGTGGTTTCTAACTCTCTATCCCTCTCTCTTTCTCTCTGTAAAAAATCAATAAAAATATATTTTTTAAAAGAAAATGTATGTAAAAAAAAGAAATGAAGACTCTTGAGCCCCACCCTCAATTTTGTATTTCAACAAGAACCCCAGGAGATTTGTATGTGTAATAAAGTTTAAGCAGGTGTTCTACTAAAGGCCCAGAAGAATGAACACAAGTTGGTTAAACTTAATGGGACATGTGGGAAGATTGGTGGTTTGGAGGAGAGTGGAGTTTAGGAGGGCATTTAGAAAGATTTCAGAATATGAAATTTAAGTCTCAATTATACACAATTCTTTTCCAAGCCAGCCCTAAGCCACCATCTTCTCTTTCACAGAATTTGGCTATAGGTTTGAAATCCCTTTTCTCGTGATTATGAAATTAATGAAATTCTATCAGTGGTTATCTTGTTGACTAATTGCTGAGGGTTTTCCTTTAAACTTTTGAGTGAAGTCATTATTTATTTTCAGTCTATGACTTTGTTCTTTTCTCTCAAGATGAAATGTTTGAGGTGGGAATGAACTAGTTAGGTGTGTATTGTAGAAGGAGTTGTATACCATCGTCCATGTCCTTGTGATAGAAAAAAGAAAATGTCATTCAATCTCATGATAACAACTGTCATAAATAAAGGAAATGAAATAGCAGGCACAGTTAACCCACATTCTCTTCATAATATTAAGTGATTACAATTGCTTTATGTCTGTTGTCTATTTTGTACACTTTCAAGGTACAATGTGCAGTGATTGTAATTATGAAATTCCTACTATTGTATTTGCAGCGACTTAAAATTTTGATTGCTCTTATTCCAATTACATTCATGGCATTGCTTGTGCTATTTTTTTCTTCAAATGGCATTAAAAGTTGCTTTTTGTAGAACATTTGTTGGGGGGAAAATAAAAAGTTTGTGGGGTAGAAATGTCATCAGAGGAGACCTGCAAAATAACACCATGAAAAGTCTAGCATATTGCAAGAGGTGCTGATATGGTAGATGGTCCTTATTCAATGAAGAGCGCATCTAGGCCTAACGACCAGATGGCAGAGCTGAACACAGAAACTCCATATGTGTAATGGCAGCGAGGGACGGCCATTGACATACTTGCTTTTCCAGCCAAATGCCTTGGCAGATGCAGAATTTTACACTTTAACATTGCAATATGGCACTAAAACCCAGGAGAAGAGTTAGGTGCAAGATTGAAAGCTGATTTAAAGTGGCAGAGTTTAAATCAGATCCTGTCCTATCAGGATGAAAGCTATGAACAGAATGTGAGGGGAGATTAGCTCTCTCTAGGATTGTATTTTGGGTCTGCTGGTCTTGTCACAATTTTCTAAAGAGGAGCTAAACCTGGTCATATTAGTTATAGGCTTCTTCCTGTCCTGAAGCCTTCCTAAAAAAAATAAAATAAAATAAAAATCAAGTTTCAGAAATGGATTATTAAAGGCAAGCAGCATTAATGTGCTCTGCCTGGAGTCTGAAAGCTCATAATGTGAGTTATTTTCCACATTGAATAAACTGCGAGATGTACTTGAAAATTAGATTTTTATTTAATTGCGTTACTCTGTGCGAGGCGCTAGAGGCAGCCATCTTTGTGGAAAGGAGATCATGTCCGTGCTGCTTGGAAAGCCCTAAGAAAAATTTAGTTAAAAAAACAAAGCAAAAAAAAAAAACAACCAAAAAAACACACAAAGACTTCTGTTTTAATACATATATTTTTGAAATATTGACAAACATCAAAGTTTGAAACTATTAAGCTGTGGGCGTGAAAGTCATTTGCAGGCTCTTTTCTTAGGTCTCAGTTGTCTTCCGTAGGAAGATGATTGCCAAAGGCAGCAGTAGCAACTCACTTTCCAAAATGTATCCTACATTGAGCAGGAAAAGACATTCTTTTACACTTTCACTTGGTCCATGCTCTTGGTGTGAAGTGCAATTGAACGCAATAGTGAGCCAGCTTTAGTTCTGTCTCCACTTGCTTTTGCAATGAGACCTACTGGCATACTGAGCATAGAACATGTCTTCTGTGACTGCTGATTTCCCTTTTCAACTCATCTTCTGTTTCCCTATATGCATCCCGAGATTCAGGTATACAAAAGTTCTATCCATTCACCGAACATACCTGTTATTTTCAGTGCATTTCTCATCATGGTGTTCCACTGAATGTTATCCCCAAATCTTCTGTATTTTATTGGTTTCCAGTGTTTTCTTTTTTGAACATGAATAAATGTGATCATAGTTCCTTGGAGGACAGGAATAAAGACTTTAATTCTTATTTCCCCTTGGAGCCAGGGGCACTGGTATTTAATTAGTATTTGTGAAATTGAATTAGTGATCATGAGACTGACTGTGTCCATATGTTGCACTGAGAAAACCTGGGAGAGGGAAGGGGAATGGCTTAAAAGAACGTTGTATTAGTGGCTCATAGGGTAGCGAATAGTGGGGTAGAGTCAAAGGAATAGGTCTACTGTTGTCTGCTACAGGTTTGATACCTATTAGGTAGCCATGCACCCACCATGCTCATCACACTGTGCCTAATTCAAACTCCACCTCTGCTAAAACCATCTCTGATGACACTGATGAGCCATTATTTCTGCTTTTCATGAACTTCCAAAGTAAATGTTTTAAAATAACAAGCAACTGCAGTAAGTGTGCTCATAGTAACAATAGTAATAATTAACGTTTATGAACATGCATTACATGCCAAATACTACATTAAGTATGCATTAACTTATTTAGTTTTACCAACTATTCTATGCAGTAAGCATTATTATTTTCTTTATTTTTAAAGATTGAAAAAGGTTAGATTTAAGGGCTATATGATTATGTACTCTCTGAGGTTGAAATTTGGTAAATGAAAGAGCTAGGAATTAAAGCTTATTCTATTTAATCCTAGAACCCGAATCTTAATTTCTGTGATGTTATTAAATGATATCAAATATATGATCATTATGCAATCTTAACCAAATTTGTGTTGGGATATTTTTAGGTTAATATTCAAAGCCTGTAATAGTGTATTTAGGCTAATATTCAAGGATTTTCAAGCTATATGAACATAAGCAAACACTTTTCTTTATTAACCCCAGAACATGGCCTTAGCACGTTCCAATGTGCATTTGTTTTCATAAGCTGCTTTCCTTACTGGAGATTATTTTATATGCCCCCCATACACTGGATTTTTATTTGTTCCTCACATTTAACTTAATTTCCATATCCATAGAGAAACTTCCTCTGACTTCCTAAGTCAAGAGTGATCAATTTATCTGAAATGGCTTCAAAACTATCTATGTTCCTTAACCTACCAGCAACTGTCCTCATCCATGTTGTCATTATGTCTCACCCAGACTACCATAACCACCTCTAACTGGGCACATTATTTCCACCCTGTCTCTTCTCACTCTGATCTGTTACCTCTTATAATTCCCACATGATCTTTTCAAGCTATGATGTCACCCACTCTGCACCCATATTCTAGTGGCTTTAGAATAAAGACCTATATCATTAACCTAGGCTATATTCCCTGGTTCTTGGATGACTTTCTGGGTTCAGCTGCCCTGAGCATAACCGTCTTTCCCTGACTCTTCTCTGCTCTCTGTCTATCTCTTACCCCAATATATTTTTCAGGTTGTTCCTTTTCCCTTTGCCTTGTTCCACCTTTGCCTAGTTTACCCTTGAGCATTCTTCAAATTCAGAACACTTTGAGTATGGAAAAGAACCAACAATCTCTAAGCCACTTGCTAATTTATGGCCATAAATTTATGGTCGTGAGTTCAATTCCCAGTCAAGAGCACATACTTGGGTTGCAGGTTCAATCCCTGTCCTGGTCAGGGCATATGCTGGAAGCAAACAATCAATTTTTTTTGTTTTTGTTTTGTTTTTCTCTCTCTCCCTCTCTCCTCCTCCTTCCCTTCCATCCTCTCTACTAATCAGTGGAAAAATTTGGGAGAAGATTAAAAAAAATAAAGTGATTTTGCTAGAAATAAGCATATTAACTGCAGGTCATCAAGACAGAGTTAGTCAGAATTCAAAATAATAGCCCTGGCCAGTGTGACTCAGTAGGTTGGGCATCATCCCTTGTACCAAAAGGTTGCCAGTTTGATTCCTGGTCAGAGTACATGCCCAAGTTGCAGGCTCAATCCCTAGTAGGGGGTGTGCAGGAGGCAGCTGGTTGATGTACCTCTCTCAAGTCAATGTTTCTCTCTCTCTCCCCCTATCTCTAAAAATCAATTAAAATCATTGAAAAAAATCAAAATAATAGTAAACATTCAACATAATATAGCAATGATAGGAAAAACAATTAATCCAAACTCAATACCATCTAAGAGTATTAATGTGCAGTAGTGAGTATTTATAATAATGTGTCCATGCCTTGCAAAAGAAATATCAAATGTGCTTAGAGAGCTCTACCTTAAAATGGTAGTGAAGTTTGTGATGAATTTAGTATGAATTTCATCATTAATTTCTAAGCTTAGACTGGAAAATTTCTATTGTATTCACCCGTATGAGCAACTCCTTGTATGATTGGCATTGAACAAAAACAAACAAACAAACAAACACAAAAAAAGAGTTTCCTTTTCTTCCCCCAATTACCTTTTTACACTGCCATGTTTCTTTATTGGTTGTGATGAAACAATTTATTTTCTATTTACCATATGGCTGTATTTAAATCTTTAACTATTCCTGAAGTTGAGATACATTTTTCAAGGCCATTTTTCACTTTATATCAACTAGCACTGAGCTGTTTTCAGTGTACAGGAAACAAAATAATGCTGATACAGCAAGTCTATTTTTGCTGAGTCTTTTATCCATTTTGGCCAGTGGTATACATATTGGAGTCTTTAAATGATTACTTTTCTGTTCATATAGCCATGATGTATAACAAATTGGACATCAAGCTGAATGGATGTACTTGCTTACTAAATTTATTTATTTATTTTGATCTCTAAACTAAACCAATCTAGTACCTTATCTGACCTCAACTAAACTCCTGGGAACCGAATGTATTTCTAAACAGATGGGAATTTGGCCAAGAAACACTCTTTGGTCTGCTTTACCAAGCACAATATATATATTTATAAATGGAAATGTAAAAGAAAAAAAGAAAGGCAAAAATAATATTTGCAAGCCCAGCATGTTTTGCTAGCATAGACCACTAGTCATTCATGCTTCAAGAAGTTGGCCTTAGCAATGGTGTGTCACCTTTTATTCCTATTAAGGAAGGCCATTTTATTCTTGAGATTGTCTAAAAACAGTTGCACAAGTGCTTGAAATAATAGTGTATCATATAACTGTAGTACTTTGAAAAATACTTTTGAGATTTTTCTTTTTCTTCTTCCACTTTATTGAGTTTAGAAACACTATTTTTTGAGAAACCTAAGCAAACCTACAACCCCAGTTAAAAAGCTATGCATTATAAAAAACCTAACTAAATGTATCCAATCCTCATGTTCAACTCCTAATCACTACACCATTTAAAAACATGCCTGCATCTCAAGTTGGAAGGATAGATAGTTTCAAATATCTACTGTGAGGAATGACTGATGTTTGCTACTATATCCCAGGTGTCAAGGATTCCAGTGAGCCTTCAAAGTGCACCAACAGTCACTCATAAAAAAAGGAAAAAAGAAAATCCCAAAATGCTAGTTGACAGAACAAGGTTTTTGAAAGAAAGGAAGAAACTTTTAAAATTCCAAACATGGAATCGATGGGGGGAAGATGTGGGCATTAAAATATCTTGGGCACTCAGGAGACACAACTAATGTATCTGGGATTATAAAGATTGAACAAAAGGTATGGAAATAGAACCCTGAGCTGTAAAGACATTAAAGACCAGACGTTTTCCCCAGTCTGCATTTGCTTCCAGACTGGACGCCAAATTTGGAGGGGGTTTAAGAGTTTGGATTTCAAAAAGTTTTTCTGAAATTCAAAATAGAATTTAAGTTAGAGAGTATGTGAGATCTAAGTGGAATTACTACTTACTGACATAGGCTGTGAACCTAAGTTCTGATTCTGGATAAACTTTTGGGGAAGTTTCTGTCTGTAGATAATTAGTTTTTTGTTAGTGTCCAAAGGTAGGAGACTCATCCTGAGGCACTGAATCTGGTCCCTGGAATTCTTGGCACCAGAATTTTATAAAAATCAAAGGTTTAAAAACATCAACTGAAAGTACCTCTTTCGGCAATAGCGGACTAGATGTTTTGGGCTATGATTCCTACTGAGAACAACTGGACATGTTGAACAAAATATTAAATCTGTAGGAAAATGTCAGGGAACATTCAAAGTAGTGACAGTTTGGGGAGCCAATATCTTGGAGAAAAATAAAATCCACAATAGTGAGCCCAGTTTTTGGCATTCTCATTTCTCTCTCATCGCTTTCTTATTCCTAAAGCTACAGCTGAGTGGCAAAGGAAGCTCAATGGTATTTTCTGTAGACTCGTTGGGACAAAAGTTAGAGTTCAGAAACTTCCAAAAAAGATATTTTTGAAATCTATCACACTTCCTGATGATTGTTTGAACTTTATCTTTCAGTCACATTGAAAGTATGTAAAATTATTGAATTTTAAATAGTTTCACTTTGTTTAATGCTTTATTGAAAAACTATTCTCATATAAATTCTCAAAAGTACCACCTTTTTCACAAGGTGAGCAGCCCTATTTCTCTTAGTGTTTTCACACATTGGTTGTTTGCTAATTTTTTTTCACTTATTTTCCACTATAATTTATGATAACTAACATCTGTCCCAATTACCTCACAATATTCCTAAATTACTTTATTAATTTTTACTAAATGATTAGCTAATGGAGGCCTCTGATGCTGTGTTGTTTCTTAGTGGGACTGATGACTTGTACAAGACTCAATAAAACATACGTCATCATTAAATGTTCCTTTAATTTTTAATTGGTCAATCCTTTGGTTCTCTTATATACCTCTTGTTATCTCTACTATTTATTCCAGAATGAGATCGCATAGTTTCTTAAATTCTCTTATTCAACACATACTTATTTATTTCCTACTATATTTAATGCACAATTATTTGGATTTAGAAACATAAAAGAAACATAAAGATTTCAATAAGCTCGTAGCTTTGTGAAGCAATAAACTATATAAATATCACATTGAAACACAATGTTGAATTACCTTGAGCCAAATGAATATAAAAATACCCATTAAAAAGGTGGTAGAGATCAATGTAATGTGGCCTCTTAGGAATAGAAAATAAAATCTTAGCAAAGGCATGGTATCCATATCAGACCCTAAACAGATTATGTTATCAAATCATCAAAATCATGGTGTTTTGGATATGTGTTTCTTTAAATTGTTGAAAGAATTGAAAATTGTGGAACCTCCAAATAATCTATGTTTTTCCACTCAAAATTAGCAGTTAGTGTTTAATAAGACATATTTGGTGGGCAGGCAAATGTTAGGCTTGGAACACAGCCCAAAATAAATATGACATAAGTCCTGTGAATTTATTATTCTTTGGAAGAAATACAGATAGTAATCATTTGAAAATGATTTGTGATATACTAAGCCCTTCAAAATCTTGTTCTATCACTAGCCATCATATTCACTTAGTAGTCATTCACTTATTGAGTCTCTAGAAATTACTCTCTTATATCCCATGATTTTGCCTCTATTTCTTCTTTCATATAGAACCCTTTCTCCTCATCTTCACCCCACTCCCAATCCCTTTTAGCAGCTCACTCTACATATCAGTCAAAACTCATACAGCACCTCTCTGATTTTTTCCTTTACCATCTACAGTTTTCTATATTTGAATCATAGAGTATGATGAGAGAATGGTAAGAGAGAGATTAGCCTAGAAATATAGGAGGGGGGCTTTTAATTCAATTTAACAAATTTGAACTTTATCTTGTGAGTAATTAAAAGATACTGAATAGTTTTAAGCAAGGGAGGTACATTCCAGCCAATTATACTTCACCCTCCTCTTACATTGTCATGATTGAGTTTATATTTTCCTAAAATGTCAGTCAGAATGTTTTGAGGGTTGGACTGGAAAGCCAATTTAAATTAAGATCAATTACATGTCCTAATTGCTAATCTGTCTTCTGAATTTTAATCTCTCATTTCTATCTGCTTGTGGGCAATTTCCATTTAAATATTATTTTACATCAAAATAGTCCTGTGTTATGTAAACTCATTAACAATGTCCTTGTCTGACCCTATTTCAGTTCAGAGTGGTTCTCTGTTCCTAGTATTTCAGGATTGAATTTTTGTTTTGTTGAAGTGTAGGAAAAAATCATAAAGTGAAAAGCAGAAAACTTACCTCAAATAGTTGTGCTGCTACCCAGTAAAATTGTTTAGGTTTTCTGAACCTCACTATTATTTACATAATGGAAAAATGAATACCATGACTACTTAGATTTCTAACTTTCTGATTCTATAACTATTTCTTTATCAGTTTCATTCAACCCTCTCAATTTTTTCAGTTCAATTTATAATCAAATCAAGTTTCTTTTCTATTCTCATTGCTACTACCCCCGCCTACATCCCTGACTCCCCATACATGACCCCACCCCTTATTAAAACTGAAACTTATTCCATCCTTGGGCAATCACACTAGCTTCCATACTGAATCCCCTGGTTCTTTTTAGCCTCTGTATATTTCAAACCAGCTGGTGGACCTTATGTTCTTACTCTTGTGACGAGGATCCCCTTGCTTTTAAGATAAAATTAAACTCTATAAATTGGATTAAAATTCTTCTATAGTGCATTGTCCCTCTTCATATTTTTCACCATGATTCTCATAAATATTTCTCTTACAACCCCAAAGAAACCCAGATGATATTACTTTTTAATGAAAATATTCTCAATTCTCTCTAAAAATTGAAGTCTTTTTTTCTTATGTTCAGACCCAGATAGTTCCTAAATCTCCAGGGAAGTCCTCACTGATGAAGAATCCCACCCAGGAAGACTATTTCAATCCCTAGGACTCTTATTGTAGTGATTTTCTCCCCCTACCTTTACATTATTAACCTACAGGAAACAATTGATATCCAATATCATCTCTGAATGGTGGGTTTCGGGATTGATATATTGTTACCAGAGAAGCAAACTTCTCTGTTACTAGTGGGAGTGGGGTTCTTGGGGCACCACTGGAATGAGCACTTCCGGAGGCCCCCACAGGAGGATGAGATTTGGTAGAAGGCTTTATTTTCATGGAGTTACATTCCTTGGGTTGTATCACTTAATCCAGTCCTGAAAAATGTGCAGCTGGTGCTTTAGTAGAGCTAGAAGCAAAGCCAGTGTCCAGAGCTTCCATTCCATGGTGAAGTTGAGTTGGAAGAGCATTAGGCTAGATTCAGTCCATCAGTCCATTGGGTGGGTCCCACATGGCCATGAGCTATGTGGGTGAATGCAGAGCATGGGAGTCCCACAGGCAGAAAGAGGGAGATCTAAGAGAGAGAACTCCCTTTGTTCTGGAGTTAAATATTTCAGACTTTGTGCCCTTGTAGTGACCACAGCCTACTCCAGCCATTGACTCACAAGTATCTTCCCAGGTCACCCAGACCTTACTAGGCATACATCCAAACTGACTTTGTCCAGTCCTTTTCCCCATTGATTTGTGAGGGAGGTTGTTAAACTATAGCTTTCTGGCAAAGCTGTATAAATGGCATGCCTACCGTATATTATCTAGTCTTTCCTTTACTCCTTTCCTGTTAATAATAATCAGCTTATTAACGGTATCAGCATGACCAGTCAATGTTTATTTATGTCACAACAGCACTCAATGACATACTGCTTTAGACATTACAAAAATATAGATTTCATTTAAACAATGTACTTTATCTAGCATTAGATAAAGAAACTGAGCTCCAGAGAAGTTACATGGTTTGCCCAGGGATTCACCACTAGTAAAGCAGAGCCAACTTTGAGCCCAGATCTCCTGACATGGCTTCAGGCTTTTATTGCAACCAGTCCATATATGTCTCAAAAGACATGCCATTTTGTGTAAAAGCAACCTTTGAGGCTGATGATCTTGCATCAATTCATTATATGCTTAGACACCATCCTGCTGTCAGCAAACATTTCCAGTCGCTCTCTGTCAGAATCCTTTGTTTTGGTGCCACTTCATCCCTGAGTACCAGTGTCTTTCTTTAAACACCCAGGGTTCTAAAAGTAAACCCAGGGTGCCACTTGTCTTAAACCTCTATCTTCTCCTTTCCAGACACATCTCACCTGCGCATTTTTATTTTGAGAAAGCTGATATTAGCTAGTTACATTGAAAAGGGACTGAATCCCTGTCACAGAAAGTATGAATCCCTGTTATGTTTATTGTGTTTCACTTTTCAGGGAAGTTTGTAATTTAACTATGAACAGTCATGTGAACTAAGGAAACAATCTCTAATGGAGTGATATTAAATAAATTGGTAAAGAGATGGGGAGATGTTTTTGAGTGAGATTCCTTTAACCATATTCATATCTAATGGTCTCAATGTTATTTTTTTTTCTTATCTGTTTTCAAATAATTGTCTCCATATTGTGCCCGAAGATAGAGTAGTTGGAATTCTAAAAGTTTGAAGAAAGAAACAGGCTGGTTATTTTCTTAGATAGTTTAAGATATTCTTGTATAATTTCAGCAGCAGCAGTCAATAAGTCTTCACTAACACTACAACTGCAAAGAAAGAAGGGCATTTTTCTCCCTGTTTAACTTTGCCTATTATCTGAACATCCTTCCATTTTCTTTATTTTCCTCTAACAAAATACTGAGTTGTTTGGGGATGGTTGCCTGTGTATTTGCAGGTGAATAAGGTGTAGGCAGAGAGTGTCTACTCTTCAAGTAAAGTATACCAGTTATTTACACCTTAATACAAATGAGCTTATTTCATCTTTTTTTTTAATAAATTGTTATTGATTTCAGAGACAAAGGAAGAGGGAGAGAGAGATAGAAACATCAATGATGAGAGAGAATCATGGATCAGCTGCCTCCTGCATGCTCTGTTCTGGGCATTGAGCCCACAACCTGGGCATATGCCCTCGACTGGAATCAAACCCTTCAGTCCACAGGCCGATGCTCTATCCACTGAGCCAAACCAGCTAGGGCTCCATCTTTTCATTATAGCAAATTTCGAGGAAGAAGTCACAGTGCACTGGAAGAGGCAGAAAGTTGTGGTTTGATGGACCAGAATAAAGAATTTAGGAAAGAAGCAAAAATGGCAGATGCTGGAAGAGAATCTTTGCATAAGCCTCGAACTGGCAAAATTTTTCCACCAATAATACAAAATGGTGCCATGAAATCAAGAGGGTGACCCAGATAAATCTTCTTGTCAACTAGTATGTTTTTCCTGTTCAATACATCATCTCTGGTTCTTTGTTTTCTCTCAAATAAATTCTCTCAGAGAAAACAAACATTCTAGAAAATAAAATGTTCAAGCTACAAAATGACATCTCAATTACTTGCACATTCAATCATTCTTACAAGTAAAACCAAATTGATCAATAATGTTTGCTGTAGTGTGCCCCATTAAGCAGCTTTTCTTCCTACTATATCTCCATAAAGCTTTCTATTCCCAGAGGACAAGGATTGAAAGAATAACAATTATTTATCAAGGAGAGGAGAATATATGGTATATTAGATCTCTGTAGGCTAATCCTAATTTATCCCCCTCAAAGTGAAAAAAAATTCTGAGAACATCAACTTCTCCTTCATGGCCTTAGTTCCCACTCTGCAAGTTATCTTTCCTGAGATGCATTTGGAGTAAACCCCAGTTATTGACGTGATATACCAGATGTCCAATTTGTTCTTGGTTTCCATTACCTCTTTATGTTAGTTTTGAGTAGTCATTTTGACTGATTCTTAACCTATATAATTTACAGTTTCCTCTTGACCCCCCCCCCCACAGTACCTTTTGCTGTAATTTTAGTTATGGTTTCATATATTTATCAAGATGTAAATCTAAACTTGTTTGGTAGGTGGTCCAAAAATAAACTGTTTCATCCTTTCCCTTTCCATTGACATTCTGTTCACACACAGTATATATTCTTTAGTATAATTGTAAAAAGAAGACAATGATAGCAAAGATGATCTTTATTTAAAAAATATGTATTTTATTTTATTTTTTAGAGAGAGGAAGGGAGAGGGACAGAGAGATAGCAACATTGACAAGAGAGAAACATCGATCAGCTCTCTCCTGATTGCCCCCCACCAGGGTTCCAGCTGCAAACCGGGCATGTGCCCTGACTGGCAATCAATCCCGTGGTCTCTTGTTTCATGGGGTGATGCTCAACCACTGAGCCACAGTGGCCAGGCCAAAGATGATCTTTAAATTGACTTTTGTAACTCTAGTAAAGGAGAAGAGATAATAAAATGCTCTATCATACATTTAGTCTCATATTATTACTTTTCTGTTCTTTCTCTTTTCACTCTCCTTTGTGATGCTGAGCTTCTAAAGGTCACTAATCTCAGTGTCAGGCATATAGAATGAGCCTAGGAACTGATTGTTGAATCAGGAAATGGACTATATATGTAACACCCCATCTGCCCCTTTGCCATTGATTTCTAACCCTTATTAACTGCTTATCCCTTCTGAATTTTATAAGGTCTATGATAACATTATATGCCACATGGTTTATATTTATTGGGTACTTATATTGTATCAGGTACTGAGGATGTAGCAATTAACAAAACAATTCTTTGTTATCTTATACTTTTATCCCACTGAGGAAAGAGACAAATTCAACAAAATTAACAAGTAAAATATAGAGTATGTAAATTGGATGTAAATATAAAGGAGAAAGGCAGAGAGAATGGGTAGAGAGTATTGAAAAGGCTTGTGATTTAAGATGGTCAGTGAGGTCTTCTAAGAAGATGCCATTTACAAAATGGCTTAAAGACAAAGAAGGAATGGGCTGTGCTGGGTACGGGGGACACAGCAAACCCAATGACCTGTGGCAGAGTCTGAATGGCATAAGGAGAAAAACCAAAGTTAATATGACTGGAGTGGAGTAGCAAAGTTGGTCTTGTCCTTAGGTATCCTCAGAGGTAAAGCCTGTTTTAGTTGACTAAGGCTGACATAACAAAATACCATAGACTTAGTAGCTTAAATAGCAAAGATTCCTCTCAGAATTTTGGAGGCTGGCAAGTTCAAATCAAGGTGCTGGCTGTTTCCCATAGTGATGAACAGCCTCTTTCTGGTTGTCAGGAGGCTGCCTTTTCTCTGTGTCCTCATGGGGTAGAGAGAGAGCTCTCTGGTATCTTTCCTTATAAGGCTACCAATCCTATCATATCAGGGGCCCACCTTTATGATTTTACTAGTGTCCTGGTGCACGGATTCGTGCACATTGAAAGGAAATTAATTAGAAGGTGGCCGGTGGGGCGGGACTGGGTGAGATGGGCTGGACGTGCCCTGGAGCCAACCTCCCGCTGTCCCTTCCTATCATCTGCAGAATGAGTAGGGTCCCTCCAGCAGGTGGGGTCCCTAGGTATGGCCTGAGGGGATCAGGCCAAAATCGGCTCTTCGACATCCCCCGAGGGGTCACAAATGCAAGAGGGCACTCTGCAAAGTTGTTGTAGTACAGGGTGTAGAATGCAAATGTAAGTGTGCAGTAAACCAGATTCAGGGGCGCCCTGGAGCCAACCTCCCACGGTTCCTTCCCATCATCTTCAGAATGAATGGGGTCCCTCCAGCAGGTGGGGATCAGGCCAAAATCGGCTCTTCGACATCCCCTGAGGGGTCCCAAATGCAAGAGGGCACTCTGCAAAGGTGTTGTAGTACAGGGTGTGGAATGCAAACGCAAGTGTGTAGTAAACCAGATTCAGGGCCTACAGTGCCCCAGCAACAACATAACTCATGGCCAAAGTTGGACTCACGCGACCCCATGAGGAATCTGGCTCCCTCCTCTCTGATTTTGGGGTGCGTCAACCGAGAACCTCCCACTGCCAAGTCACTGCAGCTCAGCAGCTCCTGCATTGAGTGTCCGCCCCCTGGTTGTCAGTGCGCATCATAGCGACCAGTCAGATGGTTGGACACTTAGCATATTAGCAATATATATATATATGATTTTATTTCACTTTACTGACTTCTAGGCCCTGTCTCCAAATATAGTCAAATTAGGGGTTAGCGCGTCAACATATGGATTTTGGGGAGATAGAAAGGAGGCCACTCTGAGAAACCCTACAGCACTATTTCCTCGGACTTTTCTGTGCTGCACAAATAGCTACTCAATGCCTCCTCTAATGCCAAAGCCAGGCAGACAGAGGGCAATGTGTGTCTGGCCTCAGTGGTTTGTCAGGAGCATATTAGTCAGTTGCTTGTACATGTGCATATTTACCAACACACCTGCATATTCACTAATGAATCTGCTACTCTCTGTTATTTATTAAAACACCTGTAGGGCCCTATTAACCATGTATCCATGTGTTGTGTTTCTTATAAGTATGCCTTCGGGCTCCCCACTGAAGTGCACCATCCTATAGAGGCATCTTTGATTTATTTCCCTAACAACCACAGTGCCTAGGTCAGGGCTGAGTTCACAGTGAAATGTCAATAAATGCCTTTAGTACAGATATACTTTATATTTTCATTCTTCATTAGGAAAGCTTTCATAGCCAGGGTATAATGAAAGATTCACAAAATACAACTAAAGCTCTAAATGTGCTTTTAATCTCAGATATGCATATTCACATGTGTATTTGTGTGTACACATAATAGAACAACAGCTATGACAGAAGCAAACATTTATGCATAGCATAATTCTGCTGCCCAAGATATAATGATCATTCCAAAATTGTGTTTTCCAAGGATAAGTCTGGATAAATAAAAACGTTCCATGAATATTCAGCTGTGCTTTTGGATTGAGATTACAGTTTTGAGTAAGTTCCAAGAGTATTTTTATATTTAAGGTACTATTATATCTTGAAAACTAGCTCACTGTAGAAAAGAGAGTTTGATTTGCTGATTCTTTTAAAGCAGGCATGTGAGCTAAGTCAAAGACATCAGCTAGAAAAATAGTTGACTTATAGGCATGCTTTATGACTTTGAACATTTCTACAGAGTTAATATTTTTTTAACTTTTGATATATGGGAGAATCATTCTTATTTTAGCAATAAAGCAGATATAGTATGCATCCATAAATGTATTTTATAATTTATACAAAGCATTAGATTCCCAACTCTAACAATAATGGAAATACCAAACCAGTTTCCAGAAGAAAATTGTAAGTGGTAACTCATTAACATAGCCAAAATTGCTTGAGATCATTTGACTTGAAAACAAATAGATTTGGGTTCTATCCCTATTCAAAGCCAGTTGAATTACTTTGAACAAGTCATTCCTCTTAAGTTGTATTATTTGGAAATACAATGGAAAATTATATTTGCCTAATGATGTTCTTGGGAAAATTCAATAAAATAACATAATGTGTGAAATAACATTTAGTAAGCTGAATTAATACTATTCAAACGAAGGTATTTTAAAAATCATCTAAAGTAGGAGTCTCACCATTAATATCTTTGAAAAAGTTCACCCTCTTACTGTTGGGAAAGGTGATAATTCAATCTGTGATTCAAATACAGTTTCTGAAAATGAAAGGTTGTACATACTAAAATGTAAATGCTCAAGTCTTTCTTTATAGCTTTCAAATTGATTGGTGTTGAAAGTAATCACACATTGAAAAATTCTATATACTTTTCTTTTTTAAAAATTTTAACTTCCTTGTAATATAGGTTGATATCAGGTAGCCTGATTCCTCCAACTTTGTTCTTCTTTCTCATGTATGTTGAGGTCTTTAGTAGTTCCATATAAATTTTTGAAATACTCATGTATGTTGAGGCTATTTGAGGTCTTTAGTAGTTCCATATAAATTTTTGAAATATTTGTCCTAGTTCTGTGAGATACACCATTGGTATCTTGACAGGAATTGCATTGAATCTATAGATTACTTTGGGTAGTATGGGCATTTTATTAATGTTAATTCTTCCTATCCATGAACACGGTATATGTTTCTACTGATTTCTACCTTCTTCAATTTCTTCAGTGTCTTATAATCTTTTGAGCACAGGTTTTTTACATCCTTGGTTAAATTTATCCCTAGGTATTTTTTGATGCAATTAAAAATGGGATTGTGTTTTAGTTTCCCTTTCTGATGGTTCATTATTGGTGTATATAAATGCAATTGATTTCTGGATAATTATTTTGTATCCTGCTAATTTACTGAATTTATTTATCAGACCTGATGGCTTCTTGGTGGAATTTTTAGGGTTCTTTATATACAGTATTATGTCATCTGTAAATAATGAGAGTTTTACTTCTTCCTTTTCAATTTGGAGCCTTTTATTTCTTCTTATCTTATTGTTGTGGCTAGGACTTTTAGTACTATGTTGAATACAAGTAGAGAAAGCAGACATCATTGTCCCAAATACCAAAAGGTTGCTAGTTCTATTCCTGGTCAGGGTACATGCCATGGTTTCAGGCTCAATCTCTGGTAGAGGGTGTGCAAGAGGCAGCAAATTGATGTTCTGCACTCACATCTATGTTTCTCTCTCTCACTACTTCTTCTTCCTCTCTCTCTAAAAGTCAAGAAAAAATATATAAAGAAAAAATGGGCAAAAAACCTAAATAGGTACTTCTCCAAAGAGGACATACAAATGGCCAATAGGCATATGAAAAGATGTTTAACCTCACTAATCATCAGAGAAATATAAATTAATACCACAAGATATCACCTCACATCAGTCAGAATGGTTGTCATCAATAAACCAACAAACAACAGCTGCCAAGAAGGATGTGGAGAAAAGGGAACCTTATGCCCTGTTGGTGGGAATGCAGATGGGTGCAGCCACTGTGCAAAGAGGTATGGAGTTACCTCAAAAATTAAAAATGGAACTGCTTTATCACTCAGCGATTTCACTTCTGGGAATATATCTGAAGAAACCCAAGCACTAACTCCAAAGAATATATGCACAACTATGTTCATGGCAGAGTTATTTACAACAACCAACATTTGGAAGCAGGCTAAGTGTCCATCATTACATATTAGTAAGTAGATTAAAAAACAAACAAACAGACAAAAAAAGCTGTGGGCCCTAACCGGTTTGGCTCAGTGGATAGAGCGTCGGCCTGCGGACCGAAGGGTCCCAGGTTTGATTCTGGTCAAGGGTATGTACCTTGGTTGCAGGCACATCCCCAGTGTGGGGTGTGGGGGTGTGAGCTGATTGATGTTTCTCTCTCATCTATGTTTCTAACTCTCTATCCCTCTCCCTTCTTCTCTGTAAAAAATCAAATATATATATATGAAAAAAAAAGAAATGGTAAAACTACCCAGCTGTAAAAAAAAAATGATAAGTAACATATGATTTCCTTTATACGTGGAAGCTAAGGAACAGAATAAACTCACAAACAAAATAGAAGCAGACTCATAAATACTGAGAATAGGCTGACAGCTGTCAGAGGGGAGGGGTCTGAGGGGGCTGGATGGAAAAGATGAAGGGATTAAGCAAAAAAAAAAACAAAAACAAATTCATAGACACAGGCAATGGTATAGTGATTATTAGAGGGAAAGAGGGGTGGGGGGAGGAAACAGAGGCTAAAGGGGGAATAAATGGTAATAGAAGGAGACTTGAATTGGGGGTGGTGAACACAATACAATATGTAGATGATGTACACCTGAAACCTATATCATTTTATGAACCAATGTCACCTCAATAAATTTAATAAAAATAAAAATTTTAAATGTTTTGAACTTCCCTTGGACAGTAGGAATTGGATTAGACAGACATCTGGAATCACCCATTATCTTAGTTATGACTTGGCATCTCCCAGGATGATGCATATTAACATATCCCTGGACAGCAGAAGTTATCATATGCCTTCATAGCATAACTTGCATATTTTGGAAGGCATTTCTGTGAACAGATTTTTTCAACAATGAACATGCCAAAGGCTTGACATGAAAAGTACTTATGCCTAATGTCTGTCATTCTTTCTCTGCCAGTTCATCTTTTCTAGGCTGGCCCTCTGCCACACTGGCACCTGAAACGCAGCAAACAATGTCATTGGATGCTGAAGGTGTGACCGTAAGTTGTGGTTATCTTCCAAGCAATTACCATATGGTGTATAATTTAGCTCTTCATCTCCTTGTTGATGGGAGAATAATAACAATGACAATAATGTCCTTTAATAATGTATTTTATCTTTATGGCCTATTTCTTCTATTTTTGTGTCTTTGAATAAATTTGGTGGGGGGAGGACATTAGGCAGCCATTAAAGTTTAGTTATATCTCCAGAGTGGGAGGCTATTGTATATAAAATAATTCTGAAGCAGGCTTGATGAAGAAACAAGGGGGATTAGCATATTGAAACAGGATTAGGGAGACATTTAAGAAAAATAAATTACCAAATGAAACATGCCTTTGTACAGAGCAGGTCCTATGTCCAAGATTATTTTTTCCACTATCATTCCTGAAAAATATCTTTTGAGAAGTGTCTGTATAATATAACAGAAAATGAAAAATCTTCTGGAGATAAGATGCTTTCATAAATATACATCGGGCTTTCGACTGGGCCTCAGATTTGAAGTCTACTACCATTAATTTTATAAGCTGGAGCGCAATTTTCACAAAATTCAGACTAGGAGACTATTACACCCAAACTCATAGGAGATTGAGTCAAGTCTGTGATGCCGTTCAAAGTTTATTCAACCAATAAACATTTACTGAACAGCAATGTGTTGAAGATTTAATGGTTATATAGGTTTTAATTCCTGTAATCAAGGATTTGGCATCATCATGATGGAGACTGGAAATTAAATCGGGATGGTCTAGCATACGAAGGGCTATGGTTGAGCATATAGCAAGTATGGGCATCTATGAAATCTTCCTGGAAGTGGTCAGTGTGCTGCATGTTATAAGGAAAAATAGGATGGACCATGTAAGAGAGGAGAATGGATTTTTACTCAGAAAAAAGCATGCATATCGTTATGGAGGCTTAATCTCCACTGCATACTCAGAAAATGAAAATAATTGGATGGAATAAAATCTGTGATTTGTTTTTAAATATCTCATCTCTTGATTTTAAAAGAGCCCTATCAAATGGAAAGCACAAGCATTATTTTTCCCTTTTTATGAAAGAGGACATGGTAATTCCAGAAGCTAAGTTATATGTCCAAGTTAAACTATAGTGGAAAGACCTGGCCCTTGAAGAGTGGTCTTCGGATTTCCCATTTAGCACTCTGTATGTGCACCACTGGGCACTAATTCATATTTCATGGAAAAAAATGGACTATGATAAAAAAAGGTAAGGTGATTAGTTCATAAAATGGGAATAGAACTCTCCAGAGAAGAATATGAACTCACTCCCCCAATTACAATCTGCTGAGAATGTCTTTCTTGCTCCATAACTATTGATTATTTATGCTTTCCTATTTATGGCATGGAAATTAATTTAATGATGCCCTGAATAACTGTCCCTTTCTGTAGTAGCTGGTAATCTAGTAAAGAATATTAATTCTAAAGGAGCTTTAAGTGTATACAGAATAGATTCAAACAGCATAAATATACTCTGGGGATTTGAGAAAAAACAAATCTAAATTTATCTTGAGGATGCATGAAACATATCTGGAATGACAGAGAGTTTATGCAGGAATCTGAGGAAGAATGATGACTTTAATGGATGTTTTGGGGTCAGTATAGTTGCATAAAGAGGGCACAAAGTCAGGAAAAACAAAAGATCAAGAAAGTCTGGGCCACATCCCACAAATAGAGTCAGTGGGACTGTATGCAGATAGATCTAACTGGTCCTTCTTCTGGGAAGCACTTCTTGTGCACGGATATTCACATACACTCACCCAGATTTGTGAAGGAAGAGAGCTGTGGTGTAAAGACGGCTCTGATCGTAACTGTGCAGGATGGGATGTGGAAGGAGTGGGCAAACTGGATGATATCTGAATCCCACCACGAGACTTATTTATTTATGTAGCTATAATTTATAACCTGCTTACTTCCGAAAAGGATTCAAGTCAGCTAGCTAAAAGTCAAAATACTGGCAGAAATCCTATTTGGAAGTTCTTTGATGTGAAAATTACACTGCACAAGGTGGCGCACCCGGAGTTCCTCGCCTGATTTCTGCCTCCATGTCTGATTCATTTCAGGAGGGCAATTGCTTGATGATTTTTTTTTTTTAAAGCAAATTTAACTGAACAACTCACACGCTCAGAAATGCTTTGATTTTACTTTGGTTTGTGCTCAGGGCAAAGATTTGGGCTCTGGTGTTCCCATCCACATTGTGAATTTACTTGAAATAAAATGCAAGAGGAAATCAATGTCCAGTGGTCATGGCTGAAAATGAAATAAAAACAAACATTCAGGATGCGCTAAGCATCCAATTTTTTCTAACTAAACTTGATCAAAGGACCAAATGTGAGGAACCTAGGGGAGTCTATTTTTTTTTTCCAATAGGAAAGGCCCAAGGGCTGGTAATTAGGGAGCCGATATACTTTCCCTCTCTGACTCTACTGCTCTGTGTATGAGGTGAGGATTTTTCCTTTACCTAAACATGTTTCTTGGCCTATTGGTTGTTTTGGGATGGCTTAACGCTCTCTCATCATGCTTCTGCCTCCTTCCTCTCTCTCGAATTTGGGTTAAGATTACTGAAGGGCTCTCCCAATATATTGTTCCAGGGAAAGCACTTGTAATGCCTTATAATAAAGAAAATTAAAACCCGGATTAATTTTTGGACCAAATTCTGGAACAATTTAGCTGTTTAACATAAAAATGCTTTTTTGTGGAGTCTTAAGTAAGGAACCTGGTTTTCAGGTGTATCTAAAAACTGCAATAATAAGTAATCTGTGGCTATTGTATTTAAAAAGAAAAGCATCCCATGAGGAGAGTTTTAGAATGATTCTTTCATGGTGACACACCCAGAAGGGAAACAAACACAGACCAATCACAGTTGAAGAGTTAAAGAGCAATTGGGGATTTTTGAGCTTATCAAAGGGAAGGTGAAAACTCATTAAAATATCTGAGAGAAAAAGAGGAGAGACCAAGAGAACCTAGACCAGAAGACTGGTTCTGGAATTCAGATTTTTTGCAATATGAAATAATCTTCTGAGTTCCTGCCTAATTTGTTTAGGCATTTTGTCCTTCTCTGGGAAAGGTACTGGGGTTTAATTCACTTCCAAACATCCAGGCCAAACTACTCAAATATTGTCATCGCTGAATGGAATTTATGTTTTTAAATTTTTGTGTATTCCACATTTTATTCTATGTAGGCTTATGTTTTTGCAGTGTTTACTCTTCCAATCTAAAGAGAATTCTGGAAGAGGAAGTGTACAATGCTGAGACAAACAATGTTTGTTTCTATTACAAAGACTAGGAAGGAGGAAAATGCCAACTCAGACTGGGGTTGAAGAAAGGAAGAGATTTAGAGAAAGTACATTGTGAGAAGGTATAAGGAGAAGGGGGAAAGGGTCTTTGGGCATTTGTTCTGTGTCAGAGAATTAAAATCCCTCTTCGATGTGCTTTTAAGAGACATCCACAAAGATTTCTCCATTTTTTGGAAATCTTATTTTGGTTTTTGTTACTGCATCACCATATAGGTCTAAGAACACAGTTCCTAACCTTATGGAATTAGAGGTACACATTTTAATGACTACCCCCAAGCTGAATGACAAAGTATCATTAAAGTTCTTGGCACTTTATAGTCATTATCTCAATATCCTACTGTCTCGATCTGTTTTGTCTTTAAGGTTCTGTTAATCAGAGGAATATGTTCACAGAACAGAGTTAGGAAGACTGTGTCCTCATTATTCCCAGTATGCTGTACTCTGTGTATATCTATTGTCTATGGAGATACAAAGATTTTAAAATTTAAAGACAGACCATCCTGGTTCAACTCTCAAATTTTTATCTTTACTCCAGCTTAAAACATCTACTTGAATTCACGATATTAATTATCACAATTATTATTAGATTTGTCCACAACTATTAAATAAATTATTCACAGCATTGGAAAATGAATAATGAACAAAAATATCAAAACTATTCTTCCCTGTCACATATACAAAACCTATATTTGACTGTCCCACTAGCTGTGGCCTGATTCTCCACAATCTTGGTCTCAGCCAGATGGCACATGTTCCATCACACATGCTAACTGATAATAATAACCGTGATCAGTACTGAGAACCTATTATAGGTCAAGCCCTAGTATTAGTATTTCAATATATTAATTCCTTCAATTCTTCCAGTAACCCCCTGAGGTAGTTTTATTGTCACCATTTACAAATGGGGAAAATGAGGCAGAGAGCCTAATTAGCTTGCATATAGTTGCACAGCTAATAGACTCAGCTTTCAAACCCAGTCTTTGTGGCTCTGGCTTGGTTGTTATGAGTAAATGCATTTCCCCCTTTTAATGCAGTGGTTGAACTTGGGATCATCCTCATTCCTATTCTAAGAGGACAGGCAGTCAGTCGGATTGATAAGTGCTAATGGGTTTAATGGAGAATCTTGTTTATGGCCAGTCCCTTTCTCCTGAACAACCATTTCTTTCCTCTTTATATTTTAATAGTGGCCTCTCAGAGACCATTTATATATTAGGTTTAGAGTTGGTAAGAGAATCATAATGTAATTTCTTTATTTTAATCCTTTTCATAACCAGCTAGTGAAGTCAGTGCCAGCATCCCTTTTTGTCAGCATCGGTGCCTAAATATCAGAATATTTATATGATACCTTTGGTCACAGAGCTGGACTATACTATATAGCCCAGAATCACACCACATTTATTTTTTCTTTTTAGTTTTGGTCTCTGCTATGGTCTGCATGTTTATATGGCCCACAATTCATATGTTGAGATTTTGACTCCCCCAGGTGATGGAATTTGGAGGTGGGGCCTTTGGGAAGTGATTAGATCATGAGGTAGAGTCTGGCGAATGGGATTATTGCCCTTATAAAGGAGACTCAAGAGAGCTCTGTAGTCCCTTCCACCTTATGAAGTTACAGCAAATAGTTGGTTATCTAGGAAGTGGGCTCTTGCCAGACACCACCAGATCTGCTGGCACCTTGACCTTAGACTTCCTAGTCTCCAAAATTATAAGCAATGCATTTCTGTTGTTTACAGCCACCAAGTCTGTGGTATTTTGTTAAAGTAGCCAAAATGGACGTAGACAGGTTCTTTCTGCCATATTATATCAAGAACATAAAATCTGGGAAATATACTAATTAAAATCCTACCAGAAAACAAAAATAATAATAAAATGTCAGCAAATGTTTAGGTAAAATTTAACTGTTTTTACTTGGCTCAGTCCCAAATATTTAGCCATAAATGGGGATAGGTTTCAACATGACATTGTGTTTTTTCTTCACAAAGGAAGTGTGATACAATAATGAACTGAAGTATGAATTATTTCAAATTGACAGACTGAACCAAATATAGTAATATGGTAGTAATGAGTAGATAACACTGAACAGAAAAAAAAAGTTACTAAGAATATCACCTGTAAAATTGTACTCCTGATTACCAATTATAAACAGAAAACAACACTATGAATATTTGGTAAACAAAGAACAGAAAAGTTTTTTTTATACCTTTTCAGCTGAAAATACAAATTAGCATTTATCGTATGATAGCATCTTCATCTATGACCATACTTCTTACAGAACCCAAAAGAATTTCAACTAAGAACATAATCTCAATCTTAAAGAAAATGTTGTGAGACTTTCTCATTAATTTGTTATTTGATAAATTCTTAAATAAATATTTTATCTATATAGTGATTTTGTGAAACAAAGTTCATATTAAATTCTATAACATTTGCCAAAGCCCCCAATCTTTGTATTTTAGTGGTAAAGAAATTGAACTGATTTTTTTACTGTCAAAATTGAAGAATTTAGCAGAACTTGAGATGGGAAAGATATGTTATATTTCATGCTCAGATTTAATTGAAGCAAACATAAGATTGAATTAATTATCTATTTTGTTTTGAGGGTGTATATTTATAGATGCATGACTACAGAAATAATGATGTAATTAGATTTGTGGTTTAGCATTTTTAAAGGATTTTGTTTGATAGATATACAATAAATATATACAAAAGATATTTTGTATAAATAAGGGTAAAAGAAAATCACAATAACTGAGTCAAGCAAATCTATTTAAGCAACTATGATAGAAGATAAAATTAAATAAATGGTTTACTTGTAAGGAATTGGTCTGCACACTAATAGCTTTCCTAACTCTCATGAATTATTAATGATTGATTTATCTTAAAGTCAGAATGATGTTGTGATCTTTTTTTGATAAAAGGAGGAATAAACATAGATTACAAGTGAGCAGAAGGATAATGGAGCAGAAAGATAATTCCATAGGCTGATTTTTTTGGTTTGTTTTTTACTAATGATTTTAGAAGATTTAGTAGTTTGAAAAAGAAGAAATTTTAGTTATGGACCACTTTGCTTGAAGGACAGAATGGCTCAGAGATAGGGCTAAATTAACAAAACTTTTAAAAAAGAGAAAACAGACAACTATGATCATTTAGAACTAGTATAATCAGTAGAAGCTGCTGAATAATTTTAATTAAAAAAAAAAGAGAAGAATCTCTTACTCTTTGAGACAGCATGGAGGGACCTGGAGAGCATTATGATAAGCAAAATAAGCCAGTCAGAGAAAGATAAATATCACATGATCTCACTCATATGTGGTATCTAATGAACAAAATAAACTGATGAACAAAATAGAGCCAGAGATTTACAAGCATGGAACCTCAGAGAGAAGAGTGGAAGTGGGTTAGTGTGGGGGAGAGATTAACCAGAGAATTTATATAAATATTTGCATAGCCCAAGATACAATAGAGTGGTGAAGGCCTGGGAGGGGTGGGTTTGGGGTGGAGGAGATAAATGGGGAAAAAAAGGGGGATATCTGTAATACTTTCAACAATACTGATAAGTTTTTTAAAAAGATGCATTATCAATGATACTCAAAGACACTAAGTAACTTACACGTCTCTACTTCATCTCTGATTGAATAAGCCTGGCTTCAAAGCCAGTATTACATTGGTTAAATGAGGCCTGCTATAGTAAAATAACAGTGGTAAAGCTGCTATTTTGGGGTTTCAACAAGAAAGGAGCAGAAAGATAATTCCATAGGCTGATTTTGTTTTCCTACTGTATCTCATGCTGAATAAAAGCTACACACACTTGCTATCCTTTGTGGCTATTCGAAAATTATATTTGAATTTCATCATGAGTCCTTGCTCTTTCACCAGTCAGATAGTTAATTTCAGTTAGACTGGAAAAGTTACTGCGGGACTGGTGTGTGTGTGTGTGTGTGTGTGTGTGTGTGTGTGTGTGTGTGTGTTTGTACACACCCTGAGAGGGGTGAAGGGGTGGTGTAGGTGGATGGAGAGGTTTGACCTGATAAGAACAAAAATATAAAGGGGAAAGAGGGGACAGAGGCTCTACAGTCTTGGATGTAGAGGAAGCAGAGCTCCGTAGGTCTCCTGTGAAATCACCAGCAGTCCAGAGGTACAAGAGAAGCAGAAACTCACACTGGTGGAAAGGGCAGAGAGAGGATCTGGTGCCTTCACCAGGCACCTTCCTGAGCTCTGAGCAATTACAGCAGCCAATGACTTCACCAGCTCTGGCATAACAAAGGACTGATAGATTGTATCGATCAGCAAATTCAATACAACACTGGCTTATCTGACTTTGAACACCTACCCACCCCTTAATCAAGTAATGTTTTAGCTGAAGTGACTAATCATGCCCATTAAAATTGCTAAACCAGCAGCAATGGTCAAATTTTTCCAATGATTTGAAAGAGGAAGTGGATTTTCAGTATGGCAAATTAAAGAGTTGAGAGTCTTGTTAAAAAGATGACAATATTTTCACATGACTCAATGCATAAGAACCTATTAAAGTTTGCTTTTATAGAGACAAAGAAGTGCCCAGGTTTCTGATCAATCACATTAGATCAGACTGTGTTCCCAGGGACACAGCCTGCCTGGCTGGAGAAGCCAGGTTACAGGATGAACTATCTAAATTGAAAGGAAAATTCATCTGAACTGTCAGTCATTTACAAATAAGGATCAAAGTCAGGAGTGCCTTTTATTTTTTGTTCAAACATTGAAGCAGGACTGGTTTTGTGGGCTCTCACAGAAACCATGCTTAGAAGAGCCTCACACTTGGGTTTAATGTCCTGCTCTTGCCATTTTGAAATTCTCGATATTTTAACAAGAAAATCCACATTTTCATTTTGCTCTGGGCTCCACAAATTTCATAGTCAGTTTTGCAGGGGGGAGCCATTGGAAGTGCAGGAAAAGAGGATTGGAACAATGCTAAAATGATGGAATTGGCTTCAAAATCTACACCACTCCCTCCAGGCCTAACCACTTACTGTACTAATAAAGCTCTTCTGATCCGAGTGTGGGGGAAAAACAAAACAGGAATTATGAATGTAAAATTTCATTAAAGCCTTCTTCTTAAACTTTATGTAGTAGCAGTTCTTTGCCTGGCAGAATTCCAGAGATAAAGTTCCACAACCTGGGCAGGTCACATTCACTTTCCTTGTACCAAGAAAGGAAACTGGTTATTGCATTTTCCAGGAATTGAATTGTCATAATTACATTGCATGATATAATAATATTTAAATAGCTCCTAGTGTTTGACAGGCATTTATCTGCTATTTTCTTAAGGGTTTGTGAATGTTGTTCTGCCTATGAACACTTTAGGTAGCAAGATGTGGAAATGTTGAGGAGACCTTGGGAAGGGTAGTTCCTTGACCTACTCAATGTACCAAAAATCACTAATTTAAAAGAATAAATGAAAGGTTAACATGGAGGTATGTTGGCAGGCTAAATAGCAAACTCAGATAGTGGATAAAGAACAATTAAATATTTAAGGAAAGAGGATGGGGGAGGGGGTACCCAAAGGGAAAGTCTGCATAGCACTGAGCCAAGGGGACATTGGGTTGAAGATGGCAGCACCCAGGAGCTGGAGTTTCAATCTTATATTGAGTCACTGGCAGGAAGCTCTTGTCTTCAGTGGATCTGCGTGCTTAGATGATGGGCTTGGACTGCAGATGGAATGCAGATGTGTGATCAGGTGTCTTTAGAACAGTTTCACTTCCTTGTATGGTCTGACTCCTGGTGTCCAGCAAGTTTTTCCTGGTCTTTGTCCTCCTGTAGTAGGAAGCTTACAGGTGGCTGTTAAGGATTATATTGCCCTAAAGTCCTAACAATAAACAAAATGACTGTCTTCATTTTCATAACTCTAAAAAACAAAACAAAACACTTTCATTGTCAACCTATAGACTGTTTTTATTAAATTTAAAGAGACTAATTATTAGCATTTTTCTCTGTGATTGAGGGCAAAAACTAGAAACGGATATAAGTAGGGGACTTGGGATTTACCTTTTCTTTATCTGAAGATCACTAGAATATTTTCCCCTTCTGCACATCAGAAACAACAACTATATTCTGTTGATTTTATTTCTGAAGCATCTCGATCTTCTTGCTCCTCTTTATTCCAACTGCCATCATCTTGGTTCAACCCAGAGTCACCTCTGACCTAGGCTGCTTATTAATATTGGTGTCATTTTCCTCCACTCTCCTTTCTTTCTAAGTTATTCTTCACAGTGCACCAGGCATAATCCTCTTAAGCCACAAATCTGATCAGGTGACTTCCCTACTAATGTTAAACAATTAATGGCTTTCTGCTTTGCTTGTAATAAAATCCAAATTCCCCAGCACTGTATCTGACTCCTACTCCACGGTTTTCATCTTTTATCATTAGTGGTTTCACATTCTTTCTTCTTGCGTTTTTGAAATGCTTACAGTTTCTGAGCAGTGCCATACATCGTTTCCTTGTTTATAAAAGATTCAAGGTTTTTGTCTGTGCTGCTTCTTTTTCTCCACCTCATATTTACCCTCCAAGCTGACTGATGCTTTCTCTTCAATTCTAACACTCATCCATTCATTCAACTAATATTAATTATGACTTTCATTTCCTAGAACTGTTAAAGGCACTGGTTTAATAGCGGGGAAACAGAAAATACTTGTTCCATGGAGCTTATATTCTAGTTTTTAAGAGATTTGGATAATGATTAATATAATAATGTCCACTGGTGATTAGTAATATGACAAAATTTAAATAAATCAAAATAGGTGAAATTTTAGATTGATGTCTAAATTGGATTTTCTTAGATGGTGACTCTTAAGTTTGAATGTAGAAAATGTGCCAATTAAAATAGAGAAATGAGCATTCCTGGAACACTAGACAGAAGAGAAGAGATCTGGAGAATCCGGAGTAATGGCAAGAATTCCTGCATGATCAGAGTGGAGTGAACAAAGGCAATAGGGCTGGGGAATGCATCTGGGGATCAAACTGTGGAAACAGGTAGGCTCTGGAAAGGACTTCACATTTTAGTCTTGTGTGGGATAAGGAACCACTGATGGAATGGGAGTGGGATTATCACATGACCTTTTTAGTTTTAGATGATGTCTCTGGATTCACTGAGGAGAATATACTGTAGGGAAAAGAGTGACAGCAGAGAGACTAGCTAGGAATTAGGAGTTCATTGCAATAGTCCAGGGCGGAGATTTATAGGGCTTAGACAAGATGAAGGTAGTTAGAGTTGCATCAGAAATCACTGATAGATATGACATGTAAGAGAGTCAAGTGTTGTAGATGACTCTAGGGTTTTTTCCTTGATAAACAGGTGAGTGATTGTGACATTTAATGTGGAAGATATAAAGGATAGGGAAGATTTGTGGATCACAGAGAGAGGTATTATATAATGTAGTTTAAAAAATAAGAAGTTTCATAAGTTGATGCAGACTGGCTAGATGCTCACCAAGCCCATCCCTTTTTCCAGGAAATATAGGAATACTATGTAATTTAACCTATTTGGCATCTGGGTTGAGGCTATAAAATGTGGGAAGAAGTGATGGAAGTCACTTCTGAACAATCTTTGTCTCTCTTCTGAACACGTGAAGGTAAAAGACTCAGTGTGGAAGAGACAACCTATGGAAGAGGTATTCATGGAAGAGAACTACTCAGGAGGGCCACCTGATTCTATGTATCAGTCAAGATCTAAAATAACAGAAACCACACAGTAATGGGAACAGGTGCATTTGAATATAAAGAATTATTAACTTAGAGAATCAGAGAAACAAGAGTTTAGCTAGAAAGAATTGAGAATTATAAAAATATAGGAATAGCAAATACAAGAAGTAGCCTGAATCCCTAGGGCTGAGGTAGAACACCCAAGGAAGAACCTTCCTTCTAGGACTAAGACCCCAAAGCATTGGAGAGGTCATGCCTTTGTCTCCCTGAATATCAATGAAGTTGCTTTTTTTTTCAGCAATGAGTAAGATATGTTGATGAGCTTTTATTAGAGGCTGGGTAGTATTTATCTTATTTTGTTTGGTGTTCTTTGAACTTCCAGGATCTGTGGTGTGGTGTTTATCATTAACTTTAAAAAAAATCTTTTTGACGTTGTGTCTTCAAATATTTTCTTCTAACCTATTCATTTTCCTCTTTTTCTTCTGAGAATATAATCACATGTATATTAGAATATTTGATATTGGCACATAACACTTGGATGCTCTTTTTTCCTTTCTAATTTTTTTTCACTTTTTTCTCTTTACATTTCAATTTGTACAATTTTATTACTCTGTCTTCAAGTTCTTTGGTTATTCCCTCTGTTTGAGTCTACTGATGATCTCACATAAGACATTCTTTATATTTGATCATATATTTTTCAATTCTAACACTTCCATTAGTCTTTCTCACAGTTTCTAACTTTTATACTGCAATCACCCTGTTGATTTGCATGTTGCCCAGCATTTCCATTAGAGCCCTTTAACACTAAGTCATAATTACATTGATTTCTTGTCAGACAGTTCTAATTTTTCTCATATCTGAGTTTAGTTCTGATAATACTTTTTGTCTTTCCTGAGTATGGGTTTTTTTTTTCCTCTTTCTATGCCTTGTAACTTTTTGTTGAAAGTTAGACATGTTATATAAAGCAGCAGGGACAGAGGAAGATGGTATTCATTCCTGGGAAGGAGCATAAATTCTGCTAGTCTTTGATGTAGACTGAGTTAGTCTGGTAGGAATTGGGCTGGGAGTAAGGTTTGTTGTTGCTATAGTTCACCTTTGTGGACTGCTGCAGGCTTCATTCAGTATAGACATTGGTTTATCAGAACAATGTCTATTCAATTTTAAATTTTAGGTCTCCATTCTGTGCTGAGAATCCTGGTTCATTCCTTTTCCCCTCCTGTCTCTCTTCCAGCAATATTCTGTTGATCTGAAACCTGTTAATTTGGTGGTAGAGGCTATGAAGAGAATGTTCTCTGTTATTCTGATTCAGCCTCTAAGAGGGACATATTGTTCCCTTGGATCTTGGGCATGTGACCTTCTCAGTTCTCCTGCTCTTCCCTCATCTGTAGTTGTGGGTCCAGCTCACAATCCTGCTTCTTCCCCCCTAACCCCTGTTCTTTTCTCCCAGCTACAATGATTAATATCCTTATGTCCTTATGGTCACACTACTTGTTATCATTTCACTTGCAGTGTAAGGCTTTGCTCTGCAGTGGAAATAGGGAAGAAGGATCTAGGTAGGCTATAGCCTGCCCCTCCTGCATGGCTGCTATTTACATTTTCTAGCTCTGCACCACAATGAATACTTTTTAGAATCTTATTTACATTATGTTTGGTGTTGTTTGTGGTAGAAGAACCTGTAAGAGGGTGTGAACCTCCAGTTTCTGCTACAATCAGGGTTTCATGCTGTCCTGTCAACTCACACTTGGTCTTCATAAAATTATCAACTCTTTCAGCTTAACTCTGTACACACTCTTTGCTTCTGCTGAACATGACAACATGCTTGCATCACTTCTGTCCCCATAAGTACCAACTCATTTTAGATGTTGGAAGAATTGTTTGCTCTTCAACTTTGGCTTTCTAATGGGTTCAAAAATGCATGAATTTGATGTTAGTCCAGCTCTTTTTCCTTGCAATGGTTAGAGTAACTCTTCTTCCATTTCTGCAACCAAGGCCCAGAAGTCCAGAATTCAGTATGGCAGGTTTTAAAAGAAACACTAAATATATATCTATCCAAATGGATGGGATAGATTTCTAAATATTAAGTGAATATTAAATTTGCTAAATAATATGTATAGTGTTATAGATATTATATACTTTTTAAAACATAGAGAGAAATATGAGATAGGGTTTAGGTATATATTCATATATGAACAGTATAAAAACAGACTGAGAGTTCACAGCAAATTTATGAAAATGATTACTCCTAAGAAGAAGGTAATAAAAAAAATTTCAACTTTATCTGCAATGTTCTATTTCTTTTATTTTAAAAAAAAATCACTTTAGTGTCCAACAAGAAATGAAGAATCCCCAGGGCCAAAAGCATCATCTATTCCTTATGATGTGCCACTATGAGCTTAATTAGTAGCTCAGCTATGGCAACCCTTCTGCAGGCAGATGATAGACAGTTGTCTTTAATACTCCATAGTGTGGAAGCGATTCCAACTTAATACAGCATAGACCACATGTGAATTGAATATTTTTTGTTTTATATATAACCTCAAACTCATAATTACCCCAGTGAATCTCATACTTTCTCAGGTTGTAGAAAGGGCAGTAGGGGAACATTTTTTTTCTCTTAAGTACATGCCATAAGGATACCATATTGTGTTAAATACAGAAGTCCCCCCCTACCCCGCACCCCCCCTTATCTGTGGTTTTCCTTTGCACAGTTGTTATCCATTATCCATCATGGTCTGAAATTTTTAAATGGAAATTCCATAAATAAACAATCAGTAAGTTTTAAGTTGCACCCTGCTCTGAGTATCATGATAAAATCTCGTGTTATTTCTGCTTCCTCCTACCTGGAATGTGAATCATCCCCTTGTGGGTGGCATATCCATGCTGTAGAGGTGCCCATACTCAGTCACGTAGTAGCCTTCATGGTCAGATCAACTGCCATGGTATCACAGTGCTTGTGTTCAAATAACCTTTAGTTTACTTAATAGTGGCCCCAAAGAGTAAGAGTAGTGATCCTGGCAATTCAGATATGCCCAAGAGAAGCTGAAAGTACTTCCTTTAATGAAATGGTGAGTACAGTTCAATAAAATAGTTTGACAAATAGAGAGAGACTACATTTATAAAACTTTCAATATAGTATATTTTTATAATTGTTCTATTTTATTATTAACTAGAGGCTCAGTGCACGAAATTTGTGCACAGGTGGGGGGGGTCCCTCAGCCTACCCTGCACCCTCTCTAATCTTGGACCCCTCGAGGGATGTCCGACTGTCGGTTTAGGCCCAATCCCTGCGGCCTGATCTCCTCCTAACTGCTCCCCCCTGCTGGCCTGATCGCCCCTAACCGCCTCTGCCTTGGCCCCTGCTACCGTGGCTTTGTCCGGAAGCATGTCTGGAAGATGTCTGGTCTAATTAGCATACTACCCTTTTATTTGTATAGATTATTGTTATTAGCCTTTTACCATGCCTAATTTATAATTAAACTTTATCATAGGTCTGTGTGGATAGGAAAAAAACATAGTATATATAGAGTTCAATACCATTTGTGGTTTTGTTACCAGAAAGGGCACCTGGTCCTTGGCAGGTCTGCCTAGAGCCAGCCAGTGGTGTGTGGATTCTTGACTTCATGCAGAAAAAATGTCACAACACAAGTCCAGATGACTATGAGGGAACATTTATTAAAGCTGGAGACAGTAAAACAAGAAAGGGCTTAGAAGAGAAGAAGCAACAGGAGAGTCTAGGCTGGGCTGTCCTAGCTCTCTGGGAAGCCAGAGAAAAGGAGGCCTTGGGATCAGGTTCAGGGGTTTAGCTTGTGATGAGCTGCCACTGCCCAATGCTACCCTGGTTGCAAGTCTACTGGGTTCCCTTAGAATTTAGGCGATGCATGCCTGTGGGGCAAGAAGTGGGGGAAATGGAGTGGTGGGGACTACTCCCCAGAGGGAGGGCAGAGAGCAAGCACTGGTCCTTTGTCTTGAGGCTTTTATCTCTCTTGCAGGTGGAAATCTTAAGGGAGGTCTCAGGGGAGGGTTTCAACAGAATATTCATCTGTTTTCTAGGTGTGCTCCTTCAGGGTCCTGGTCTCCATTGATTGGTCAGTGTCATTAGACATTGTAGCTGGTCCTGGTATTACTGACCTGTTGTTTTTTTGTGTTTGTTTTTTTTTTGTTTGTTTGTTTATTTGTTTTTTCTGGGTCATGAACTGAAATATAACTGAGGCCTAGGTGTTGTCTCTAGAGAGGTGACCTGTATCTGCTGTAAATTGCTCAGCCAGTTTGTTCAGTTATCTCAGTTTCCCTATTCTACTGGGCCTGGCTTACTGGCCCGTCTCAGTTTCAGGTATCCACTGGGGGTCTTGGAACATCTCTTGTGGATAAGGGGTGGGGGTACTACTCTACTAAAAAAGTAATCTTGTTTAATCTTCACAGCAATCTTATAAAAATATATTATTATTCCCATTTTCATGGCAAGGTGAATGAGATACAGAGATGATAATTAACTTGTCCCAAGTTGAGCTATGAGAAAAGGTAGAACATAGAGTTTATAAGACCCACAGGAGCCTGGGAAGCTAATTAATCTTGAGGTCTCCTTGGAATTTTAGGAACAAACAAACAAACAACAAAAACCAAAAAGAGGTAAAGAAGAACATTGATTATTGAAGATTTTGCCTCCATTTCTCCTGTTCTCCTCTCTCATCCAGCAGCCTGTGGGTCCCCATAGGATGGAGATGTCATTTTTTATACTCTTTAACTAAATTGTTCCACAAGTTAATTTTGATTACCAATATTCTCAAAACAATAGCAATATATAAAAACACCAAAAAAAAAAAAGAAAATGGAAAGTGCCATAAAAATCCATTTCTTTCTCTCTTTGTGGAACTCCTGGTGGGGCATTTGTATTCAGGTCATCCAGGCTCCCAGTCCTCTCTCTTCCCTGCAGGAGTGACCACCATGACATGCCCCGTGCAGAAGGGGCAGCACGTTAAGTGCTGAGATGGGGGACACCTCACATCACCCATGAATATTGTGTCATCATTACTAGGAAGCACAGGCAATAAAAATCAAATATGGATGATCTCACCTCTTTCCCACACGCCCGCCTTGCACTCTGCCTGGAGAAATGCCCTTCAGGGGCTGCCTGCAGTTCTCCTTCACACAGGCCAGTGTGGAGGGTGACACATCACTGTGCTTGGCCCTGATGGGAGGCGTGAGCTCCTATCTACAGTCAAGACCATTAACTTGTCTTTAGAGTTTTATATTTGTGGAAAGCAAAGAATAAAATGTAATTAGGGATTCATTTTATGGTCAGCTTGAAACCCACCCTACACTCTCTGGCAGAAATTCACAAGTAGGTGGAAGACAAAGAAAAGAAGCAACAGAGAAATTGTATAATTCTTTAAATGTGGGAAATTGACAATAATGACGACAACAACAACAACAACAACAACAACAACAATGTGTTTAGTCAACACAATTAATTGTCTACAGTGTCATGGAAGATTTGTAACTGTCCATAAGATAATAAATCTACTTTCTCTAGTGAGCAAAGAAGTCAGAGGGAAGGATAGTCCATGATCAACATAAGGTTATTATTGTTGAATAGTATAGATTTAAAAAATAATAACAAGTCCAATTAATGTATAAGATCCTCATCCTTGCCTCAATTAGTCAGGTAAGAGTGATGAGATCATCTTGATTTGCATAATTATGTTGGTAGGTGACATAATATAGATAATAGTCTTCATAACCTCAATAAATCTATTACATAGTTGAATTTTTGAACATCAGTAATTAAAATATTTTATGTCAATATCCAACTCAGAACTTTTCCTTCCAAACAAAATGGGGACATATACATTCCCACCTGAAATAAGAAGATATAAAGAAAGAAGAAAAATACCATAGTTTTTAAGATATTGTACATCATGCAATGAAAGACAGTGATCTCTAAGAGATGGCTTTTACTTTTGACAAATGTACCACAATAATTAAGATCTTAAGGTTAGAGGAATATCTGGAAACTCTTTGTGCTATTTTCTGTAAAGCTAAAATTACTTCAGATAAAACTATATTTAAAAAGAAAAAAAAAATCCTAAAGCTGTGCTCTTGTGATTTTGTCCACACCTTTTTTTAAAGATATGTTATCTTTCAACTAAATGTTTACTTAAAATATTCAACATCCATGTATAATTTAAAAAGCAAAAAAATATACTATTTGTAAAAAAGAATAGAAATGAGTGCCTCAATTTGATAAGGCATTTTTTTGTTTGTTTGTTTTTCCGAGAAACTCATAGCAAAATATTGAAAGACAAAACATTAGATGCTCTCTAAGTTTTGGAAATATACACAGATGATTCTAAAATAACTGTTTAACATAACATTGGAGGCAGTATCTTCTAATTATTAGAAAGCAATGTAAAAAAAATATTGTTCAGCCTGGACAGTGTGCTCAGTGGTTGAGAGTCAATCTATGAATCAGGAGGTTTGATTCCTGGTCAGGGCACATGCCAGGGTTTCGGGCTCAATTCCCAGCAGGGGGTGTGCAGGAGGCAGCTGATCAAGCATTCTCTCTATCATTGATATTTCTATCTCTCTCCTCCTACCTCTCTGAAATCAATAAAAATATAAAGTATTATTCATAAAATAGCATAAACTGTCAATTATGTACAATTTATCCTAATCAACAATATATCATAACTAGAGGCCCGATGCATGAAATTTGTGCAAAGGAAGTCAGCTCTTGTAGCCCAAGCTGCCTCGCCCCTCGCAACCCCGGCTTCATCCGGGAGGCTGTCCAGAAGGTCGTCCGGACAGTCCTTCTGCAGTCCGGTCTAATTAGCATATTAGCTCTTTATTATTTAGGATTCCTATGTAAAAAAATGTAATATCTCAATAAAAGACATTAAAAAAATCAAAATTAATTACATGCTCCTGGATAGTTGATTTAACTTTTTGAGGTGCTGGTTCTAACAAATTACATATATACTAGAAGCCCGTTGCACGAAGATTCACGCAATAGGCCTTCCTTCACCTGGCTGCTGGCACCAGTTTTCCTCCGGTGCCTGGACTCAGGCCTTTGGTCCGGCCGCAGCGGGACACAATATAGATAATAGTGGCCACAGTGAGGCTCAGCTTCTCCACTGTGGCCGCAGTGAGGCTTGGCTTTTCAGCTGTGGCCGCAGCGAGGCTTGAGGCTTGGCTTCTCCGCTGCGGCTGCAGTGGAGAAGCCAAGCCTCTTCACTCGTCAGTCTTTAGTCTTCAGTCTTCACTCTGGCCAGAGCCTTCAGTCTTTGCTCTGTGCCTGTGTATGCAAAGTAATCGCCATCTTTGTTGGGCTAATTTGCATAGTTGCTCTGATTGGCTGGTGGGAATAGCAGAGTGACACCAATTTGCATGCTTCTCTTTTATTAGTGTAGATTAAATGTAATTTCAATCAAATTTTCAATTGGATTTTTTTAGGAGCTTGATGAACTCATTCTGAAGTTTATATGGAAGAATAAAATCAAATTTGAAAAAGTTTAAATTTGTGTAGGGAGAGTGACTATCAGAAATCATGACATAGCAATACAAATTAGTGTGATATTAGCACAAAAATTTACAAATAGACCAAAGGAGCAGAGTAGAGTTCAGAGACAGACCACTTATGTATGACAACTTAATCCTATATAATCCTATATAATAAAGAGCTCATATGCAAAAGGTCGTCATGCCCTCATGCCATCACGCTATAACGGCTCAGACACTCAACACTGGGGAGAGAAGAATGGGGACCAGCCAGGCACAAATGAGCTCATGAGAGAGGAATGGGGACCAGCCAGGCTGCGGCCCCAGAGAGGGACAAGCTGCCTGCCCCATGGTCCCAGGCACCAGCGGCTGCGCCTGTGCCTGCGGCCCAGGAGGGGGACAATCTGCACACCCCACAGTCCCCACAATCCCGGGTGCCAGTGACTACACCTGCGGCCCGGGAGAGGGACAAGCCACCTGCCCCACAGTCCTGGGCGCCAGCGCCGGTGGCCTGGGTGAAGCCACCCGCCCATGGTCCCCTGTGCTTGCGGTCAGCCTGAGTAAAGCCAGCCTGGGTCCTGAGTGCCTGCAGCTGGCCAAAGGAAGGAAAGCCCAGGCCCCAAGTGCCTGTTACTGGCCAGAGGAGGGAATCCTGTGTCCCAGGTGTGGGGCGAGACAGAGGCAGTTAGGGGCAATCAGGCCAGCAGGGGAGCAGTTAGGGGCGATCAGGCAGGCAGGCAGAGGTTGTTAGGGGCGATTAGGCAGGCAGGCAGGTGAGTGGTTAGGAGCCAGTGGTCCAGAATTGCAAGAGGCAGTCAGACATCCCCAGAGGTCCCGTGGAGAGGGTACAGGCTGGGCTGAGGGACACCCTCTCCCCCGTTCATGAATTTCATGCATTGGGCCTCTAGTAATAATAATAAAAGGCTAATATGCAAATCGACCAAATGAGGGAATGACCGGTCACTATGATGCATACTGACCATCAGGGGGCAGACACTCAACACAAGAGCTGCCCCTTGGTGGTCAGTGCACTCCCACAGGGGGAGTGCCTATTAGCTAGAAGCCAGGCTGATGACTAGTGAGTGCAGCGGTAGTGGCAGAAGCCTCTCCCACCTCTGAAGCACCACTAAGCCATCAGTCAGACATCCCCTGCCTAAGCCGTCAATCAGACATGCCCCGAGAGCTCCCCAGACCCCCGCCCCCCGAGTGAACAAAATTTTGTGCAGTGGGCCTCTAGTACATAATAAAATTGTTACTTAAATCAATAGCAAACATAATGGATGTTATTATGCCTCACTATATGGAGACAAATTTAGCTATCCAATAAAGACCATTTGCAAGTGGACTCCAGATGGATTAAAGACTTATGCATGATAGGTAAAACTTTTAAATCAATAAAAGAAAATATATAAGAACATCTTTGTGATCTTGTAGTGGGGAAAAACTTCTTAAAGGGAACACACAATACAATGTATAGATGATGTGTTGTAGAATTGTGCACCTGAATCCAGAATAATTTTGTTAGCCAATGTCACACCAATAAATTCAATAAAAAGGGGGGAAAAAGCCCAAATCATAACCTACAAAGTTTTAAATATTGGGTTCTTAGTGGAAAACATCATGGATAAAATTTACAAATAAATAACAAGTTAGGAAATATATTTTCTATTTTTAAAAAATAACAGGGAAGTACTATGTAGAATATAAAGGGTTTCCTGAAAATAAACAAGAAGAAGTCAGTAACACAAAGAAAAATGGCCAGTCTGGGAAGAAGAAATCCTAAAGGCTAGCAGCGTATGATGACATGCTCAGATTCAGTAGGAACCAGAGAAGCACAATCAAAATGACCAAAGAATGTCACTTTGCACCTGTGTATAGATATTAAGTTGTTTTTGTTTGTTTGTTTGTTTTGTTTTTGTTTTTGTTAGTAGTTCCAGGTGTAATTGAAGGTGTGGAGGTGCTGCACTGTTGCTCATTTGCCTGGGTCTGAAGGGGAACAGTTGCTTTTTGTAATTGAATAGAGAACCTTGGCAAAACCATAAACAACTTTGGGCCCTTCTGGCCTCATCCTGGACCTGGAGGAAACACAGGGTGGGCTCAGCTTTTTTGACCTTTTCTTTGGGACAGGTCACCCCTGCTCCCAGGTTCTAGGAGCCCTGGGAGCCACCCCGCCCTCACTGCCTTCTGCAGTCAATTCCTAAAGTGGGAGAAGATTCTGGCAGAGGCAGCCCCAACCCCAACTGGTGACAGACTGGGAGCTGGAACTCCAGAGCCCCAGGCCAGGGGAGGTGACATTGGAGTGGAATTGTGGACAGCAATCTTGCAGAAATTTCCCAATGCATTAGCTACACATGTTATTCACTAGCAGTTTACCTCCTAGACATATATTCTGAAGGAATTTTCACTAATTCCAAAAGGTGGGTATGCAAGTGGTTGCTGACCACAATATTAATGTGCATGGTAGTGGGAGGCTGGAGAGCATCTACAACCTGGAAAATGACTAGGTTAAACCTGATGGAGGGCTATGCATTTAGATGACACCAACCAGATATTCACAAAGCAACATGGATGCCTGGTGACATTAGTAACAGATTGTGATCTATAGCAGAGTATAATATGCAGTCATGTTCATATATAAATAGTACACATTGTACAAGAAAATTTACCAACATAATGGTGTACTGTAGCTATTAGAGCAATTGACCATAGAGAAAGGAATGGGGGGAGGGGATGATCATAATAAGAGAAAGCAAATTTAAAAAATATGTGTCTGAGAAAAGAAAACATCAGTAAAAAGAGCAGCTTCTCACCCAGCCGGCGTGGCTCAGTGGTTGAGTGTGGATCTATGAACCAGGAGGTCATGGTTCAATTCCCAGTCAGGGCACATGCCTGGGTTGTGGGTTGGCTCGATTCTCGGTCGGGGGTGTGCAGTAGGCAGCTGATCTATGACTCTCTCTCATCATTGATGTTTCTATTTCTCTCTTCCTCTCCTTTCCTCACTGAAATCAATAAAAATATATATTTTTAAAAAGAGCAGCTTCTAAAGAGATCAGTAATGATAGTAGTCGATGCTTCTACACTTTATTGCAACAAATCACAATGTTTCTGTTATTTTGACCCCCATGGACCTGTGTGATGGTTAAGGATATATCATGCTGTGCATTTGCTCACTTCATCCTTAAGTCCTTGCAAACCCCTGACTCCCTCCAGGAGCCATGAGGCAGCTCCTCAGTAAGCAGTTTAAGGAAGGAAGAACTTTTAATTAGGTGGTTAGATAAAATTTCTGACTCACAATGGCTTATGTAAGCTTTCTGCTCTGCAGTAATTTCTACTACTAAGGGAATCCGCTGGGATTAATTCTCTCTGATAGCCTAATAAATAAATGCATGCATCAGAGAAGCATTTTTCCTTTTATCCACTCCTCTAATTCATTTACTCAAATGTGGCAACTCCGCGAACAGTTTTGCAACAGCTTGTCACGTGCTTATTTTTCTCCCTCTGATACTATTTTATGAGTATACAGTTATTTCCTCATCTTCCTAGTTGTGAAATTTTATAATTTTTAATTAGATTTGCTTTTTTAATCAAAACTCTCATAATTTTCATGTAACATATATTACATTTTTCATGAAAGAGATGTATGATTGTTATAATGAATTTGGTATACATGTATGTGTAAGAGGCATAACTTGGACTGTCATAACTGAGTGGAAGTTTTTGTTGTTAATTTTCTGTAATTTATCTAATTTTGTATTTCATGGGCAACATATTCTATTCCACTTCAGGATATTTATGCTGGCCCAGAAATACTTTTTGTACAGAAAAATTCCAATATCATCTCAATTATTGGCAACTTTAAAGCTTTGCTTTTAAATACTCTTCTTTGGAATTTATTACCACCCTTCCCCCCCCTTCCCAACACTCCCCCCCCCTTCACACACACACACACACACACACCAACATGCCCCAGTATGAGGTCCTTTTTCTTTGCTCTGCTTTCCCTGGGGGTGTTAGGCTAGCATCACCAACCTGTTCTTCAGAGACAAGCATCCATATCTTTCTTGCACCGGGCCTCTAGTAATTTTTTAATATCATTTAATATGTAGTCATCAAACTTTTTTCCTTGTCACACTATCCTTACCCATTTATTCTCCCATATGGATTTCATGATCACTGTATCAACTTCCAAAATAATCCTGATTAATTATTTTGAAACTACATTGTACTTATAAATGTATTGGGGAGAATTCAAATCTTTACTACATTTTATTTTAAATTTATTTGGGAAATATTTATGTCCCTTAGTGAAGTACTTTTTTTTAAAGATAACTTCTATTAGCTTTCTTCTTAAGTACCTTCTTAGTTATACTTTGTATGCATTTGCAAATATAACTTTACTAGAGGCCTGGTGCATGAAATTCTAGCACTTGGGTGGGGGGTGGTCCCTCAGCCCAGCCTGAACCCTCTCACAGTCCAGGAGCTTTCGGAGGGTTTCAGACTGATGGCTTAGGTCTGCTCCCTGCAGTCAGATACCCTTAGCCCTGCTGTGAAGGTGGCATCTGTAAAATCTGGTACATAAACCCAGTCTAATAAATCCTATAGAGTTCTATACCTTCACTGCCCTCTCCTTAAACTTTGCAATATTTCTATAACAAGTTAAGAAAGAGGGACCCTGGATGGGAACACCTATCAGAGAGAGAGGGATGCTAGGGACCCCCTCACAAAGTGGGAAACAGGAACACCTTCAGAGAGAGGGATCCTGGGCATGAAGTAAGAGAGAAAGATGCTGGAAACGCCTGTCAAAGAGAGGAACGAAAAAAAGTTACAGTGAACAGAGTTCACAGCTATAACCCCTTGCATTTTTCGGGAAAAAATACGTTGACTTTAGCAGGCACTGAATTTCTTATTATCAGAGGTTTTCAAACCAAGCTAGGACAACAGTGCACTGGGGGGATTCAGCTATTCAATGGAGGATGGGATTAGGTATCTTCTGACACTATATCTATGATTACATATTGTACATATAGAAAAATTCCACTCACAGTTTCCTATTTTCTGTTAGGATAATTTCAATCATGTTCAGCACTGATTCAAACTTCAAGGCTTTTGAGACCAGAACCAACACCCCTTTCAAAATTCAAGGGTTTTCTTCCCTCTTTTATCCCCTTGGCTAACACAACTTCCTGTTTTGAAGAAGGGGGAAGAAAGCCCAAAGGTATCACACACATCAAAGGGCTCTTGAAATGTAATATTCTGATGAGTTAAGAAGTAAAGCAGTAAGAAATAAGTATGGATTAAATGTCTCCAAAAAATGGGTATTAAAAATTTATGGACTAGCACTGGGCAAACACACTGAAGATTTGGCCAAGGCCCCGATATTTGAAATATTCTTTGTTACACTTGACAAAGTCAACCCCGCATAGTGTCTCAAAAGATATTGCTGCTACAGTTTGGCAAAGCAACCCATAAATACACAGTCCAAGCTTTCAAGCAGTTTCTTCAGTTCAGAAACAAAATACAGTCCAATTTCTTCTAAGTGAGTGAGGGTTTCCTGAACCACTTCCAATTGGGGGAATAAATTTGGAAACAAACAAACAAACAAACAAACACACAGCTATGGAAAAGAGCATCACTGATATAATTATTCTAATCAATGAGACAACTCATGCTTCAATTTGCTCTAGTATATTCTTGTGTACCTGTTGGTTTTGGTTTTGTTGTTGCTTATCCCCAAGAGAACATATCACTTTTTATATATTATTCTTTCTAAAATAACAGTATTCCTGTTAGGGGCAGTATCTTGCTCCTTCCCTCACTGACTACTTTCTTTTTTCTCCCATTTCTTGCACTTTCTATGCTACCCTGTCCCTATTCACTGACCCTTCTCCTATATTCTATATGGTCTCACACGATGCATCTATTTTTTTTATTTTTTTTCCTTTTTTATTGCCTGAACTCCAGGCACGACAGTAGGATCTTCAGCAGCAATGCTATACCTTGAAGTGAACTTGAGGATGGAAGCCAAGCACTGAAAATGTCAGCAAAGGAACCCCCATTATTGGGGACTAGGAAGCCACCATGCCAGTCCTAGACAGACTCTTTTAAACTCCTTTTATTTGCTAGTGACATAAACAATTCTATGTAATAAAAGCCTAATATGCAAATTGTTCCCTCAAGTGGTTGTTTGAGAGTTTGCCTGAGAGTTTGACCGGGAGACCAGGAGTTCAACCACTTGCTATGACATGCGCTGGCCACCAGGGGGTGGCGTGAACATGGCGGGCGTCAGCAACACACTGGGACTCTGGCAGGCTACCTGGGGGCAGAGGTGAAGGGGACGGAGGTGCTGTGAGAATGCGTGGTGTCCACCGAGCTTGCTCTCACTCTCCCTGCTACTTTCCCCCAGGATGCCAGGGCTCTTGAGCCAGGGAAGCCCCCGCGCTCAGGTGCCGGGTACTGTGAGGAGCCTGCCCCACAATCATGTAGCCTCTTCTGGGTGAGCCAGGCTACAGCCGCTGGGACTTCAGGGGGCAGTCAGGGTCCCCATGGTTTCGTGCAGGAGCCAGTCTGCAAGGCCACCCTGGAGAGAGAGTGCTGCCCACCCAGCTTCCATGTGGCACTGCTCTGTGACCCAGAGACCCACGCTGCACCCCGGCCTGCGGCATCTGGCCATGCTCACTGCATCTCCACGTGGTGACTTGGGTGCCATGACTCAGGCGAGGGGGCGTGCACAGGGTCCCCAGGGCCCAGGTGCTGCCCAGGGCCCAGAGGTCAGCTGGGACCTATCCTTCCACGCCAGACACTAGTGCTTCAATCTCTGGCCAGGCCTAGGTACCGTACCCATGCATGAATTTCGTGCAGTGGGCCTCTAGTGTTTTGAATAAAATTACTGTTGACCTTTCAGTTAACTACAGTCAAATTTCATTGTAATTGACCTATCAATAGGATCAGAGAATAAACTAGAAATAATCCCTACATATTTCTCAAACTCAACCCAGGTGACCTCTAATCTCGGACACAGTCACTGATCCCAGAAAACAAGTTACATTCTCCTTACTCTGTTCTGTTGGCAACAACATTTACAGAAGTATTATGATCATTGGATTCTTTGTCTTTCTCCCTCACTGTATAAGACTGGGGTACCCAGAAAATTAACAAAGAGACCCTGGAATGCAGAAGGCAATTGATAGATGGTGAGTTGCCCAGCCAGCGTGGCTCAGAGGTTGAGCATCCTACTATGAACTAGGAGGTCACGGCTTGATTCCTGGTCAGTGCACATGCCCAGGTTGCGGGCTTGATTCCCAGTGGGGGGCATGAAGAAGGCAGCCAATCAATGATTTTCTCTCATCATTGATGTTTCTATCTCTCTTCCACTCTCCCTTCCTCTCTCAAATAAATAAAATGTATTAAAAATAGATGCTCAGTTAAATTATTAATAGAAAAGTCCAAGAAAGTAGTCAAGCCAGTAGTCCATTACAGAAAAATGTGGTAGCCGATAATGTGACTTACTCACACTGCTGGCAAAACAGTGCCAGTGATGAGAAAAAGGGCTGGGAGGGAGAACCCGAATACCAAAGAGGTTGCCCAGGCGGCGCAGTGGGAAGGAAGAGAGGCGGGCATTGGAGCTGATGCGGAAATGGACAGCTGGTTACAGGACTGAGGCAGAAGCATGTGGATGGCAATCAGCCTAGAAGGTTATGCAGCTTTAGTTAGAGTGTCTTTAATTCCTCCAAGGGTGAGAATGTTGGAAAGTGATTGGCACAAAAGGAGGACATTTAAGATGATAAATTCCAAAATATTTTTTTAGTGTCAGTGCTTGCCTGCTCTAATGCCATTCTGCTTGTAGCAATGATAAATTGATAACAAAAGACCTTCCTAGTCCATTCCCTAAACCAACAAAACCAGCATTCTTCTTTATGATTCCAAAAATATGTAGTTGCTTCAGAATGTTGCCTACTTGGTTTTCACTTCATTCTATACACATGTTGTATAGAATCCCATATCTCCCATGACATAAATTACCATCCAGATCAGGAAAAACGAATGCTACAAATATGCTTTGATTCCCCAGTCTCTATGCCTGTCAACCTCACTAATCAACACTATTTTTTTTTTTTTGCCACCATGAAAGGATTTGGCCTCAAAGTCCTTTATTAACTCTTCACACTAGGAAAATGCTATGATATTTTAGAATAGAAACACAAGATAAACCTCTTTGCCATCCCTTTGCTGTATATTAAATGCCACCAAGTCTGTATCTTCACTAGTTCTCTTTCCTGCTTTATGCCCAAAATTAATGTCTGAAATGAATTCAGTCTTTTCCTCTCACCCTTACCTTTCTTCTCCTATGTTTTCTATCTGGCTATCACAAATGATACCACCATCCTTTCAATGGTCTAAGCCAATGGTCGGCAAACTGCGGCTCAGCAAACTGCGGCTCGCGAGCCACATGCGGCTCTTTGGCCCCTTGAGTGTGGCTCTTCCACAAAATACCAACTTCTGCACATGGGCCACAAAGTTTTAATCGCACTGTACGCGCGTGCCCGCACCTGGTATTTTGTGGAAGAGCCACACTCAAGGGGCCAAAGAGCCGCATGTGGCTCTCGAGCCGAAGTTTGCTGACCTCTGCTAAGCAACAATCTCAACATGAACTTTGGCTCATATTTTCCTCTCATTCCCACTTTTAATCAATCATAAAAATCTTGTCAGTTCCCTGTCTAAATATATAGTCTTCCCACTACTCTTCTGTTACTATTTTGACTCAGGGTTCTGGGATTACTTGCCCCAATTCGTAAAGCCGATTTATTTTGGTCATTTTTGATTAATCTTCCATATTGAAACCAGAGTGGTATTTCTAAAACACACTTCTCTGCTTTTTGCTCTGTAAAATTTCCCCATTGCCCTTTGATTGAAATCCAGTTTCATAATAATGTTTGTAAGCACCTTCATGATCTTCTTACTTTCTACACTTCTTCCATCCTTCCCATCCCCATTCAACTCTATGCTCCAAACACTTCCAATATTTTGTGCACAGTATTTCTTCTACCTACTAACTCTTCTTCATTTCTTTTTTTTTAATATATATTTTAGTGATTTCAGAGTGGAAGGGAGAGGGAGATAGAACATCAATGATGAGAAAAAATCATTGATCAGCTGCCTCCTGCACAGCCCCCACTGGGGATCGAGCCTTCAATCCAAGCATGTGTCTCGACCGGAAGTTAAACTGTAACCTCTTGGCTCCTAGGTCAATACTCTACCACTGAGCAATACTGGCCAGGCTCTTCTCCATTTCATGATGCCTAGTTTGTATGTCATAGACTTTGGTGTCTATATGGTCTTTATTAATTTACTCTATAAACATATTTGAGCATGTATCATGTGTCTGGGCATTGTGTTGGTGAACAAGAATAAGAACAATACTATTCCCACATAGGTACAGCTATCAATTTACTGGGAAGATTTCCATAATTGTGCAAATAGCTATTTATAATAACTGTGAGATAAAATATAATTTTGAAACATTATACCAGTAACCTTTGTATCTTACTGATCTTAGGTGGGTTTCCAAAAATATGTAAACCCAATGCTAGCAGGTATTCTCACTTATAGGAATATATCCCAAGAAGCTAGAAATACCAATTAGAAAGGATATATGCACCCCTATGTTCATAGCAGCACAATTCACCATAGCTAAGATTTGGAAACAGCCTAAGTGCCCATCAGCAGATGAATGGATTAGAAAACTGTGGTACATCTACACAATGGAATACTACACTGTGGTAAAAAAGAAGTTCTTACCATTTGCAATAGCATGGATGGAACTGGAGAGCATTCTGCTAAGTGAAATAAGCCAGTCAGAGAAAGATAAATACCACATGATCTCACTCATTTATGGAATATAATGAACAACATAAACTGATGAACAAAAACAGATCCAGAGACAGAGAAGCATTAGTCAGACCATCAAACCTCAGAGGGAAGGTAGGGGAGGGTGGGGGTAAGGGGGAGAGATCAACCAAAGGACTTGTATGCATGCATATAAGCCTAACCAATGGACACAGACAACAGGGGGGTGAGGACATGAGTGGGGGGGGATGGCGGGTAATGGGGGGATAAGCACACATATGTAATACCTTAATCAATAAAGAAATTTTTAAAAAAGGTACTCCCTTTCATGGTGAAAGTGCATAAATGGATCTTGACTCTGTGTGTGTGTGTGTGTGTGTGTGTGTGTGTGTGTGTGTGTGTGTGTCCTCTGATCTTGGTAAACAGAACTCGGGAGAAGGGATGAAACAATATTTCTTTTTCCTAAGAAACTGTGGACATTGTTGAGAAGGATTAGAATTAAATAAAAAATACTTCTCTTTGGGAACTAAAATTCAAGAAACTTGTCAGAGGTGACTGGTTGATCCTGGCTGATGTTCACTGACAGAGGAAGATCTTCAAGTGGAACCCACTGTGAGGGAATCGAGACTGAGCTACTAACCTGGTCACTAAACAAGGGCTGAGTATTCATGAGACTAATGTAGTTCTGAAAGAACATATAGACTTGGAGCCTCTGTGTGCCCATGAGTATAATCTTAGGGAACATGACTGTAATCTTGTGGCTCAGTTATAGGCTAACAGCAACTTGAGCCAGAGGGATATAACTATAGCCCTCTGTGTGTGCCCCATGTTTTACAGGGGTACCAGTTGGCACAACCCAATTCATGCTATGAGAGTACTGCCTGCACATCTCATTGTCTCTTAAGTCGGGCCTTTGGAATGACTCCTGCAGACTGAGTAACTCTTGGGGGACTCGGGTAATTTAGAAAAGCAGTCTTAAGAGAAAGATAGGAAACTTCCTGTAAAGAAAAGCATGTGCAAAATTAATTGTGACATGATAGTTTTTTGTATTCCCAATTAGTGAAGTAGAATATAGCAACTAAATTATGAATTGTGAAAACTTCAATAGAAAGGTACAAAGAGCACAGGATTATATACATACATTTTCCTCTAGAAAATGGGGAGCCAGAGATGCACTTGAACAGGAGATTGTTGTGATTAGACTTGTGTATAAGGTATACAATTCTGTGCATATGAGATGAATATGCATAGGGGTGAGCATCAGAATGAAGAGGGGAGGGTTATTTCTTTAGTCATAAGGTAAGATGGTTTGCAATAAGCTACTTCCTTGTCAAAAGAATCACCTTCTGTTTTCTGTATAATATCTAATATGTTAGGTAGTTATAGAAAATAGAGAAACAAACAAAAAAAGAATAAAGCAAATAAAAACAGAACAGAACCCAAACAAACCTTGTACAACTTAAAAACAAATGTGAGAATCACCCTAGGGCAGTGGTCGGCAAACTGCAGCTCGTGAGCCACATGCGGCTGTTTAGCCCCTTGAGTGTGGCCATGAAGTTTCAATCGCACTGTACGTGCACGCCTGCACATGGTATTTTGTGGAAGAGCCACACTCAAGGGGCCACAGTTTGCCGACCACTGCCCTAGGGGTTATCCCTCTACTTCTGTCTGTTCTCACTCTATCTCTAAAAGAAGAGCTATAGAGAAGCTTATTATTATTAGAGGTAATTGGAGGATGTAAACAGAAAGAGACTGAGTTCAACAAAACTTCCAGGTCTCTCATCTGCAAAATGAGCCATCCAAGCATTGGGGGTGGTGGGGGTAGTGGCAGATTTGGAACTAGAACCAAAATATTTTGAGTCTTAATAAAACCATCTTGCAAGGCATCCCTTTGAGGAGGCAGGGTATCTGGGAGAGAGTGAACCGTGCAGACTCTGAAAGGAGAAAGTGCTGATCTTTTGTTTTCTCGGGGCCAGGCTCCATAAACTGTAATTGGGTGGATCTGGAACTGCTCTCAATTTCTCTGCCACTACTAAAGGCAGAGCAAGGCTCCTCTGTTGACACTGATGATCAGAACGCTAGCAGAGGGCAGCGAGAGGTGCTTCTGCACGCCTCTCCTGAGAAAAAGCAGGCCTGCCTTCCTGGGCGCAAGGGAGAAAATCCAGCTCATTAAAAAAGGAAAGTTTCCTCTGACATTTTGCTCCCCTCCTTGCACGTTTCCCCTCTTGTCTTCATTTCTCAGCCTGACCCTCTCATCTCACCTTTGCCCAGAGGGTCAACCTAACTTCATGGTTGACACTGATTTTTCTAACAGCAACAATTTTAACCCAGTAAAGAGTATACCCAAAGCACAAAAGGTATCAAATTAAAGTGCTTCTCCAACATCTTGATACTGTGACTAATTCCCAAAGGCATCGAGTGAGGAACAGTATTGTTTTGTTCTTGGCTTTTGCAACTAAGTAGACGCTCACCTGCCCTGGTTTCACCTCTTGGATTTTATGAGTACTCACTTTTAAAATAGGATGTTTCTGAATCAAAGATTCATGCCAATATCTGTCTTCATATCTTTGCTGCTATAATTAGCTTTCTGGTTAATGTTGTATAAAATCAAATGCACTCAGAGATCCACCTCTCTGCTTTAACTTATTTTTCCTTAACTCTATCATGAGACGTTTCAAACATAATTAAAAGTACAGAGTATAGCCCTGGCTGTTTGTCCAGTGGTTAGAGCATTGGCTTAATAAGCAACTATCTGATCTGTCTCTTTTAACATCAATGTGTCTCTCTCTCTGTCTCTCCCCCTCCCTTCCACTCTCTCTAAAAAAAAAATCAACGGAAAAAAATATCTTCTGGTAAGGATTAAATACAGCAACACAAAAAAATACAGAGAATAGTAAAATTAATAATTATTAATAATTTTACCTATGTTCAGTTTACATAAACTCTTATCAAATCTATTTCATCTATATCACTCTCTCTCCTTTCCCTCATCCCATATTATTTTAAAGCAAATCCCAGGTATCATGTTTTCATCTGTAAATATTTTAGCATATACAGTATATCTAAAAGTTAAGGAACCTTAAAAAACAAAAACAAAAATTATGCATCTATGCCAGCGATGGCGAACCTTTTGAGCTCGGCGTGTCAGCATTTAGAAAAACCCTAACTTAACTCTGGTGCCGTGTCACATATAGAAATTTTTTGATATTTGCTACCATAGTAAAACAAAGACTTATATTTTTGAAAAAATGTGTGTGTGTGTGTGTGTGTGTGGTGTGTGTGTGTGTGTTTGACATATTCTAAAGTACACATCATTGGACACTTCTATCTCCAACATCAACACAGATCCATCTTCCTTTGGGATGTAATAAAAGTGTAACTATGATTAGACCAACAAGCATGATCTCTATAGACACTTACAACACCAACCCCAGAGTTACTAGTACACTTTACAGTTGCATATATTTTTTAAGAGTTAGGATTTAAAAAATAAATTAATCCTTTCAATATTCTTAATTCACTGCTACCCTCTCCATTCTCCATCATTTACATCTCTTTGGTTAGCCTTTGCAATAGAATTCACTGTGTAAAATAAGCAGTTAAGAATAGCCATAGAATCTTTAATGTTAATTAATGCAAATTAAATAACCTAGGTTGTGAACAAAATCAATATGGGGGTTTTAAACACCATATTAAAAATAAAGACAACCAAGTATTATGTATTTCCTAATGGAAGTATATGACACCATCTAAACAAGTATGAATTTCAAAAAGATCAAACCTAAATCTGATAAATATCTTTATCAAAACCTGGTTAATTTTTAGAAAATGATAGAGACAGAAAAACAAATGAAACTATGCTATGGGAAATGTGATCATCAAAATTCAGACTGGGGAAATTTACAAGACAAAGATTCAGTTTTTTAAATAATTTTCAATGCAAAAAATAATGAATAATTTATAGATTGAAAGAAGACAAAAGACATATCAGCTATTATAGTCAAATGAACTTTCTTGAATCTGAATTAAGTAAATACAATTTTAAATATTTATTATAATAATTGACACAAATATGATCATAGAAAGGACATAATTTTTTACATAGCATAGATCAGTGATGGCGAACCTATGACACGCGTGTCAGAGGTGACACACGAACTCATTTTTTTGGTTGATTTTTCTTTGTTTAATGGCATTTAAATATATAAAATAAATATCAAAAATATAAGTATTTGTTTTACTATGGTAGCAAATATCAAAAAATTTCTATATGTGACACGGCACCAGAGTTAAGTTAGGGTTTTTCTAAATGCTGACACGCCGAGCTCAAAAGGTTCGCCATCGCTGGCATAGATGCATAATTTTTGTTTTTGTTTTTTAAGGTTCCTTAACTTTTAGATATACTGTATATGCTAAAATATTTACAGATGAAAACATGATACCTGGGATTTGCTTTAAAATAATATGGGATGAGGGAAAGGAGAGAGAGTGATATAGATGAAATAGATTTGATAAGAGTTTATGTAAACTGAACATAGGTAAAATTATTAATAATTATTAATTTTACTATTCTCTGTATTTTTTTGTGTTGCTGTATTTAATCCTTACCAGAAGATATTTTTTTCCGTTGATTTTTTTTTTAGAGAGAGTGGAAGGGAGGGGGAGAGACAGAGAGAGAGACACATTGATGTTAAAAGAGACAGATCAGATAGTTGCTTATTAAGCCAATGCTCTAACCACTGGACAAACAGCCAGGGCTATACTCTGTACTTTTAATTATGTTTGAAACGTCTCATGATAGAGTTAAGGAAAAATAAGTTAAAGCAGAGAGGTGGATCTCTGAGTGCATTTGATTTTATACAACATTAACCAGAAAGCTAATTATAGCAGCAAAGATATGAAGACAGATATTGGCATGAATCTTTGATTCAGAAACATCCTATTTTAAAAGTGAGTACTCATAAAATCCAAGAGGTGAAACCAGGGCAGGTGAGCGTCTACTTAGTTGCAAAAGCCAAGAACAAAACAATACTGTTCCTCACTCGATGCCTTTGGGAATTAGTCACAGTATCAAGATGTTGGAGAAGCACTTTAATTTGATACCTTTTGTGCTTTGGGTATACTCTTTACTGGGTTAAAATTGTTGCTGTTAGAAAAATCAGTGTCAACCATGAAGTTAGGTTGACCCTCTGGGCAAAGGTGAGATGAGAGGGTCAGGCTGAGAAATGAAGACAAGAGGGGAAACGTGCAAGGAGGGGAGCAAAATGTCAGAGGAAACTTTCCTTTTTTAATGAGCTGGATTTTCTCCCTTGCGCCCAGGAAGGCAGGCCTGCTTTTTCTCAGGAGAGGCGTGCAGAAGCACCTCTCGCTGCCCTCTGCTAGCGTTCTGATCATCAGTGTCAACAGAGGAGCCTTGCTCTGCCTTTAGTAGTGGCAGAGAAATTGAGAGCAGTTCCAGATCCACCCAATTACAGTTTATGGAGCCTGGCCCCGAGAAAACAAAAGATCAGCACTTTCTCCTTTCAGAGTCTGCACGGTTCACTCTCTCCCAGATACCCTGCCTCCTCAAAGGGATGCCTTGCAAGATGGTTTTATTAAGACTCAAAATATTTTGGTTCTAGTTCCAAATCTGCCACTACCCCCACCACCCCCAATGCTTGGATGGCTCATTTTGCAGATGAGAGACCTGGAAGTTTTGTTGAACTCAGTCTCTTTCTGTTTACATCCTCCAATTACCTCTAATAATAATAAGCTTCTCTATAGCTCTTCTTTTAGAGATAGAGTGAGAACAGACAGAAGTAGAGGGATAACCCCTAGGGCAGTGGTCGGCAAACTGCAGCTCGTGAGCCACATGCGGCTGTTTAGCCCCTTGAGTGTGGCCATGAAGTTTCAATCGCACTGTACGTGCACGCCTGCACATGGTATTTTGTGGAAGAGCCACACTCAAGGGGCCACAGTTTGCCGACCACTGCCCTAGGGGTTATCCCTCTACTTCTGTCTGTTCTCACTCTATCTCTAAAAGAAGAGCTATAGAGAAGCTTATTATTATTAGAGGTAATTGGAGGATGTAAACAGAAAGAGACTGAGTTCAACAAAACTTCCAGGTCTCTCATCTGCAAAATGAGCCATCCAAGCATTGGGGGTGGTGGGGGTAGTGGCAGATTTGGAACTAGAACCAAAATATTTTGAGTCTTAATAAAACCATCTTGCAAGGCATCCCTTTGAGGAGGCAGGGTATCTGGGAGAGAGTGAACCGTGCAGACTCTGAAAGGAGAAAGTGCTGATCTTTTGTTTTCTCGGGGCCAGGCTCCATAAACTGTAATTGGGTGGATCTGGAACTGCTCTCAATTTCTCTGCCACTACTAAAGGCAGAGCAAGGCTCCTCTGTTGACACTGATGATCAGAACGCTAGCAGAGGGCAGCGAGAGGTGCTTCTGCACGCCTCTCCTGAGAAAAAGCAGGCCTGCCTTCCTGGGCGCAAGGGAGAAAATCCAGCTCATTAAAAAAGGAAAGTTTCCTCTGACATTTTGCTCCCCTCCTTGCACGTTTCCCCTCTTGTCTTCATTTCTCAGCCTGACCCTCTCATCTCACCTTTGCCCAGAGGGTCAACCTAACTTCATGGTTGACACTGATTTTTCTAACAGCAACAATTTTAACCCAGTAAAGAGTATACCCAAAGCACAAAAGGTATCAAATTAAAGTGCTTCTCCAACATCTTGATACTGTGACTAATTCCCAAAGGCATCGAGTGAGGAACAGTATTGTTTTGTTCTTGGCTTTTGCAACTAAGTAGACGCTCACCTGCCCTGGTTTCACCTCTTGGATTTTATGAGTACTCACTTTTAAAATAGGATGTTTCTGAATCAAAGATTCATGCCAATATCTGTCTTCATATCTTTGCTGCTATAATTAGCTTTCTGGTTAATGTTGTATAAAATCAAATGCACTCAGAGATCCACCTCTCTGCTTTAACTTATTTTTCCTTAACTCTATCATGAGACGTTTCAAACATAATTAAAAGTACAGAGTATAGCCCTGGCTGTTTGTCCAGTGGTTAGAGCATTGGCTTAATAAGCAACTATCTGATCTGTCTCTTTTAACATCAATGTGTCTCTCTCTCTGTCTCTCCCCCTCCCTTCCACTCTCTCTAAAAAAAAAATCAACGGAAAAAAATATCTTCTGGTAAGGATTAAATACAGCAACACAAAAAAATACAGAGAATAGTAAAATTAATAATTATTAATAATTTTACCTATGTTCAGTTTACATAAACTCTTATCAAATCTATTTCATCTATATCACTCTCTCTCCTTTCCCTCATCCCATATTATTTTAAAGCAAATCCCAGGTATCATGTTTTCATCTGTAAATATTTTAGCATATACAGTATATCTAAAAGTTAAGGAACCTTAAAAAACAAAAACAAAAATTATGCATCTATGCCAGCGATGGCGAACCTTTTGAGCTCGGCGTGTCAGCATTTAGAAAAACCCTAACTTAACTCTGGTGCCGTGTCACATATAGAAATTTTTTGATATTTGCTACCATAGTAAAACAAATACTTATATTTTTGATATTTATTTTATATATTTAAATGCCATTAAACAAAGAAAAATCAACCAAAAAAATGAGTTCGTGTGTCACCTCTGACACGCGTGTCATAGGTTCGCCATCACTGATCTATGCTATGTAAAAAATTATGTCCTTTCTATGATCATATTTGTGTCAATTATTATAATAAATATTTAAAATTGTATTTACTTAATTCAGATTCAAGAAAGTTCATTTGACTATAATAGCTGATATGTCTTTTGTCTTCTTTCAATCTATAAATTATTCATTATTTTTTGCATTGAAAATTATTTAAAAAACTGAATCTTTGTCTTGTAAATTTCCCCAGTCTGAATTTTGATGATCACATTTCCCATAGCATAGTTTCATTTGTTTTTCTGTCTCTATCATTTTCTAAAAATTAACCAGGTTTTGATAAAGATATTTATCAGATTTAGGTTTGATCTTTTTGAAATTCATACTTGTTTAGATGGTGTCATATACTTCCATTAGGAAATACATAATACTTGGTTGTCTTTATTTTTAATATGGTGTTTAAAACCCCCATATTGATTTTGTTCACAACCTAGGTTATTTAATTTGCATTAATTAACATTAAAGATTCTATGGCTATTCTTAACTGCTTATTTTACACAGTGAATTCTATTGCAAAGGCTAACCAAAGAGATGTAAATGATGGAGAATGGAGAGGGTAGCAGTGAATTAAGAATATTGAAAGGATTAATTTATTTTTTAAATCCTAACTCTTAAAAAATATATGCAACTGTAAAGTGTACTAGTAACTCTGGGGTTGGTGTTGTAAGTGTCTATAGAGATCATGCTTGTTGGTCTAATCATAGTTACACTTTTATTACATCCCAAAGGAAGATGGATCTGTGTTGATGTTGGAGATAGAAGTGTCCAATGATGTGTACTTTAGAATATGTCAAACACACACACACACACCACACACACACACACACACACACACAGTACACTATGTGCATGCATGTAAATCAATATATACTTGTTTTCCTAGTCATTGCATTTATTGGGGTGACACTGTTTAACAAAATTATACAGGTTTCAGGTGTACAACTCTGTAAAATATCATCTGTACACTGTATGTGTGTTCACCACCCCAAGTGAAGTCTCTGTCCATCAACATTTATCCCCCCTAAAACATTCATTTATTTACCTCCTCCTGGTGACAATTTTCCTTTCAAGGACAACCACTATTCTGAATTCTAATAACATGCATTCGTTTTGCTAGTTTCACACTTTATATAAATGGAATTATACATGTTATACTTTTTGTGTCTGGCTTCTTTTGCTCAACATTTTGATCACATCTATGTGTCAAAAAGACCCATTCAAATATTAGTAAAGTTATTGTATATTGGTTATTATATATAATTATCATAGGTAGGTATAGGTATCTGCCAAAACACAAGTTAAATGAATACTGTCTCTATATTGAATATCCAGAATGGTCAGCAGTTTTCAATATTGTAAGGTAGTTATGCCCCCTCCTCCCTCTATAAAACACAGCTCTCAATGGGTGAGTCAAGTCTTATATTAGTATATTACAATCATCTTTTAATGGGATATAAATCTTTTGGTTTTGAAATACCATTTTAAAGTTGTCATTAAAACATGATAGATTACCAGTTCTTAAGACATTTAATGACTCAGTGTGAAATTGACCCAGTTGCCTGGTTGATAAGAGAGCAACCTATTTATATCTCCTTAATGAACATTAAATGTCTTTCTGGAGTGATGAAGTAGGGGATGGTAATACAAGAGGTCTGAAGATGGCAAAGGGAATTGGGCATTTCTGTAAGGGTCACCCCTCCTCTTGGGTCCCACAAGCAGAAACACATATTTTGATCATCTCTTTTAGGAAGGTTAGTATTTTCCAGAGTACAGATAAAATATCCCTACTTTCAATTAGACTACACCAGCCTCATATCACCTGAATTTTAAACCTAGGCAATATTTTTTAAATATTTCCTGCCCCTTATTTCTATTTGCAATGAAGCATTAAGTTCTGTCCATTCTATGGCCATGATATTGCTACCCCCCATGACTTTAAATTCTCACTGCCATTTGCCACAATCAGGTGTTTAGCTCTGCCATATGCAATTATTGCAGTCTTGTTTCCTAACTGGCCTAAGTCATCTCTCTCCCTCATCCCATCCATATTTATAAACAAAGCCACCTGGTAAGTCTCATGCCTGACGTTGACATTGATCACATCACTCCTTGTGTAAAAACTTTACATTAACTCCTCATTGACTGACTAGTCAAATCCAAGTAGTTGACCACACATTTGAACTGATAATGTCTCTTCGGCCTAGTTTCGCTTCAACCTCTCACTCCAAGATCCAGATCAGTGTGTAAAACTTTGTGTTATTGTTGCTCAAGCCTGCAACTTCCAATTTTAATGGTGGCTTATCAAGGCGATGACTCACTAACAGAGAGGGATGGGAAAAGAAGGTTAGATCACAATATCCAGAGAGATTTATCCCTTTTTCACACCTTACGGGTTCCTCTCTTTCCACTTTTTCCTACTCTTCCCACTCTCTTCAACTTGCTCTATTCAAGCAGCCTACAATGATCTTTCCTCCATTTCTCTCCATCCAAACCTGAGACACCTTAGATGCCTCATTAAATGATAGAATGATTGATTGAACAATAAAATGCAATTTTACAAACATTGTGTTATATATCATATTACTGCAAATTTTAGTAGAGAACATTAGCTGTTCACCAAAAGCTATTCTCTATTTTGGAGTCCATTTAGAAGACATTTCCCCGCTTCTCCAGCACTGAGGCATAGCCAGGTGACTAAGTCTCTTATAGGAATATGAACAGATAATGCCATTTGCCACTTCCAGATCCATAAACCCTTTCAGGTATGTGCCTCTTGGCATATTTTCTGTGCTTTCTCCTCTGACAGGTAAACGAGGAAGATGACAATGGCAGAGCCACTAGAGGAAAGGAGTTGAGGGGGTTAGGATCATTCAGGGTTCTTTAGAAAAGAACAAGTAGGACATGCAACTATATATAATATGCATTAAATGTGATATGCTAGTAAGTTTTACTGAGATTGAAGTTAGTTTAGCATCTTTAGCAAGTTAAACACTTGTTAAAGTGTGGATTATGCTGTAATTTGCCCAAGATGAATACATTTTTCATGCTACTATTTAAAGGTGAATATCCAGCAGGCTTTATTTTGGATTATCACCACTTAGAAATTAGTGGAGCAAATTTTACTGCTTTTAAAGATGTTGTGATTTTGGATTAAATGTTTCCAGGAGGCAGATGGCCATTAGCTTGGCTCTAAACTCTGGATATAGCTCTCAAGCAGTTAGGAGGGCAAAGATGCAGCAGTCACAAGGTTTTAGGATGCAAACCTCAAAATTGCAAAGGCAGTTGCTTGCTTGATTTGGTTGATATTCAGCCAAAATCTATGAGCTCATATTCACTGGCATTAACTATATTTACTACTACCAGAATGAAATTCAAATCATTCAGTGTGTTGCCCTAATAATAATCCTATATGACTAGGGGCTGCTTCTTCAACATTATTTCCACCTAATTTATAATCAAGATGTTCAATTAATAATTTCAGCACTTTACGGAGTGTTAAGTCAGCTGAAAAATATGTGATTTTTCCACTTTTCATTTTTCACAATGCTGAGGAATGCATAATAACCTGACAAAATGGGGATGCCAGGAAGCAACGATTATTAACAGACTAATGGGAAAAGGAAAGGATTTTAAAAGAAAAGCTGAAACGTTGATTGAGTCATGTAAAAATGTAAAGGCATAAAACTCCTGCAAAAATATAGCAGCCATGTCTACAATACTTTATTTCAGTTTTTAAATATTCCTTTGGAAAAGAGAATTGACCCAGAAATAGGAAAGACAGTCACTTTTTTGGGTGATTTCACCATAGAATCTGCCAGAGATCTGCTGAAATTCCTACATTAGTCTTGGTTTTGTCATGTTTCTTTGGACTGTTGCTGTCTTTTTCTCCATCTCTCCTCTTGGGCTCTATTTTCTATATTTTTATGCTATCCAATTAACAAATATTAATTTAGGTTAATTCAGCTCATTGCTAATTTGACTAATAGTTTTAATTATTTCTTTCAATGCTAAAGAGAAGAAAAATAACAATGTAATAATGGTTACAATTTCACTATGCTAAGTGCTTTATGTGCACTTATTTCATTGGATTCTCATAATCCAATGAGGTAGACACAAACAAAATTCTATAGAGGTGAAGAATCAGGAACGTTAAGTTTAAGCTGTGTTTTAAACCTGAGTCAATGGGAGAACAGACTTTTTAAATGGATAATAGCTATTGGGAGCAGTGACTAGTCTTGTCTAACTGAAGGATATAGACGGTGTACAGAATTTTAAGAGGTAAACATAGCAGAGAACTAAAAGGCTTTCTACCACATGCACTACTACAATAAACCCATACAAATAAGCACTTGACTTAAAAAAAATACACTGTCCCCATTATTAGGTCTTCAACTACTGAATGATTTGAACTAAAGTGATACACAGTTGCCATTTTAGCATTTGAAGGAGAGTAAATAAAATAAGACATATCCTAATATTCACCATTTGTATTATACTGGGAACATATTTCTGTTATGCCCAGATTTCAGGATCTCCAAGAACCCACATCAGGGAGCCAGTCCGATGCAAAAGCATAAGAGTCTTTATTCGAGCTAGCTCGGCTCCCCCACCTTGCCGACGCAGCGACAGGAAGCAGAAAGAGAGAGAACTCTGTGTGGAGAGGGGTTTTATAGGGGGTTGGAGTAAGGGGAGGAGAAAGGGCTGTGGCCTTGCCGATTGGCCAGGCGCAAGTCGGTGTCTTGTTCCTGGGTGTGGCTAGCAGAGGCTTAGACTTCTGGGAAGAAGCTCCTTGCCAAGCACATGGCCAAGGTAAGATGGAGCACTTACCCTGGGGCAAGATGGAGGGCCTAGCCCTTACCCTGGGGCAAGATGGAGGGTGTAACCCTCGCCCTTTCAATTTCCATTTACCTAGTATAATTAATCCAGCTCCATGAGAGAAGAGAACACAGAGGTAGTCCCCTTAACGGAATCATTTATGTCCTGGTAGGCCTAGATGAAGCACCATCTGTGGGTTAGCACCGGAAGAGGGAGTGGGAACTTGAGGATCTTGTGGGGAGGAACCCCTGTTACAGAAGAGCAAAGAAATACCAAGCACGCTTCCTAGAGAAAGGGAGGGACCCCGTTTTTTAACACTAGTGGACTCTGGGAATAATTTCCAAATCAGAGTGAAGTACCATGCAGAGGCTTCACTTTTTATAACCTTCTGGGGTCTTGTCTTGCAGATATGGTTCCGCCCCCTTTCCTGGGCTTACAGGAAGGCCCCCAGGTGTTGATGATCTGTCCTTGGGCCAGCGATAAAGACCCCCCCCTCCCCCAGGGCAGTGCATTGTTCATAGTTTCTATGGCCTGACCCGCCTTGCAAGACCAGTTTCCTCCTCACCTCCAGGGCACTAGACACTCAGGAGAAGGGTGATAATAGGGAGATAAAAGTAATGGGCAAAGGGAGGCATGATGTAACAAGTCTGCCCAGCGACCATGTATCCAGGTTCTGTTCTGTTTCTTGTAGACATCAAGGTTTATGGCATCAGGAGAAGGCTACTTCAGAAAATTACAAATTTAGTTATGTAAAAAAAAATAATACTGAAGAAGCAGCCCCTAGTCCAGGGGTGGGCAAACTTTTTGACTCGAGGGCCACAATGGGTTCTTAAACTGGACCGGAGGGCCGGAACAAAAGCATGGATGGAGTGTTTGTGTGAACTAATATAAATTCAAAGTAAACATCATTACATAAAAGGGTACGGTCTTTTTTTTTTTTAGTTTTATTCATTTCAAACGGGCCGGATCCGCGGGCCGTAGTTTGCCCACGGCTGCACCTAGTCATATAGCAATCTCACTTCACAGTTCTAGTCTTGCCTGGGAGATTCAGAGATTATTTCATTCTTCCTAATCTAGGTTTAGAGTAGTGTTGCGTTACATAACTACTCTGGGGCATAGTCACCACTTGAGCAAAATATTAACAAGCAAACAAGCGACTGACACGCAATCACCAGAGTTAAGAGCTTCCCCCCATCACCACCCCAGAGGAGGAATAATTAGAACTGTTAAAGAGTTCAGAAAAGTGACATTTCCAGGTGGCAGAAGAAAAAAAAAATTGGAGAGCAACTATCCCAACTCTCTATTTTTACATTGAGGGAAATTTATATTTAGGAATTAGGAAACTGAGACACAGAAAAGCTTAATGACTTACATGAAGTGACAGCAAACTAATAACTATTTTCAGACAAATACTCCACTATGATAAACTGTCTCTAAAATGAGCCTAAAGAAATATTGTCTCCACAACCCCCCCCCACCCGCCTAAAGATATGAGGAAAGTATGAGGATTTTATGTTAAAGCTATAAAACTTACTGTTGATGCTGCATCAACCTTGTAAATCATTGTTTTGTACAGGATATAATAAAAATTAATTTTCTTGGTATCTAAGAAACCAGAAACTCCTTGAAAGGTAAAACAAGAGATACCAGTGAATGAATCTGTTGAATATATTTCAGTGCCTACTGTATTAAAATGTCAAAACCTTTGACTGAGTAAGGAATGCTGTGGACTTTTTTATTTGAAAAAAAATCTTAATTAAAAATATTTTTATTGATTTCAGAGAGGAGGGAGAGGGAGAGAGAAATAGAAACATCAATGATGAGAATCATTGACCAGCTGCCTCCTGCACACCCTCTAGTGGGCATTGAGCCAGCAACCCTGGCATGTGCCCTGACTATGAATCGAACCATGACCTCCTGGTTCATAGGTTGACGCTCAACTACTAAGCCACAATGGCCATGCAAAAAATTTAATTTTTGATAGACATCTACAGAGGTGGAAATTACTTTTTTGTTGTTGTTCTACCTTTTTTAAATATTGAATTTATTGAGATGACATTGGTTAATAAAATTACATACGTTTCAGGTGTACAATTCTATAGTACACATCTACATATTGTATTATGTGCCTACCAATCAAGGTCAAGTTTCCTTCCATTACCATTTATTCCACCATTTAGCCTCTTCTACCTCCCTCCGCCCCCAACCACTTCCTCTCTGGTAATCACCATACTGTTGTCTGTGTCTATCACTTTTTGTTTCTTAATCCCTGTACCTTTTTCACCCAGTCCCCACCCCCTCCCTTCTAATAGCCATCAGTCTGTTCTCTGTATCTATGAGTTTGTTTCTATTTTGTTTGCTAGTTCATTTTGTTCATTAGATTCCATATTTAAGTGAAATCATATGGTATTTGTCTTTTTTCTGTCTGACTTTTTCACTTAGCATAATACTCTCCAGGTCCATTTTATGTAAACTTAGCTCAGCTCTTTGGAATTAGTTTTTGAAAGATGGCCTCAATTGTATTCAAAGATGGCCAGGTGAGGGTGAAATATTGTTCCCCAAATATTAATAATTTCTAGTCTGTTAACAGACCATTCATGTAAAATTTAAGGAATGCCAAAAGTCTTCAGCATTCCAAAAATCTTTCCCAACAATGTAAACATAGCTTGAGATGAAATCTTTGTGCATTTCCACTTTGTAACTCAAAGTATTTTGTCTTCCTGAGTTCTCTTTTGAAGTGCAAATACCCTCTTTGAGTTAATACTTTAAGCCCTTATTAGCTAAAAATCCCTGGTATTATTTAAGTGTGAGCTTGGAGCATATAGCCACCTAAGGGTACAAAAAAGGGAAAGAGGGATACCACGGCTAGGAAGAGACATACTGAGAACTTGGGAGCTGGGGCTTTCAAAAATGAGTCTCCATGGTGGCAGCATTTTGCTTGGGGCTCATTCTAACCTCAGAAAGGACATTATGGGTTGATAAGTACATCGGAGTGTTAGAATTTTTTCCCAACTGTCCTGAGTGGCATTAAATATCACAAGTGCTTTAAATTAACTTCTTCCCCTACAAAATATATTTAACAATTGCTTATGTGGTATGTGCCTTGACATTTTGAAGGATTATTCAAAATCTTCCTGTATGTGGTATAATGACTTCTAAAACACTTACTATCTTATGCCAGTAAAATGCAAACACTTTGTTCATCACTGTGGGGGTATTCAGATTGAATATGTAAAACTCAGAGGAAGGTGGTGACACAAAATGAAGAAAGGAACACTGTTTGGAATTGAAGAAACCCAATCTCAATCTCTAATGACTCCTAAGGCAGGGGAGTAGATGTACTGAATGCTAAGTGTGATCCTATATCTTTCTTAGTATGTGTGTCTACATATCTCTATCTCTATCTCTATCTCTATCTCTATCTCTATATCTCTATCTCTATCTCTAATCTATGTCTATAGTCATATCTGTGTATAATTAATCATCATATATATATATACCTATATCTCTCTCTTCATGACTTTTGATAGCTATAGACAGGTGGATGGTGGATACATGCCAAGGCAAACATCATTATTATTAAGACCTTCCATATCTGCTGCTCCATTGCACTCTGAAGTCTGGATTTTGCCTCCCATCACTCAATTGATGCTGGTTTTGTTATCAGTGGAGAATGGGTTTCTTATGATATCCTGAGAAAATAATTGTCTGAAGTTGCACAAGAGAATGAGATATTGTAGGAAGCTTTATTTCTGTGGAACCAAACCTATGAGTTTCCAAGGCCCCACTTCCCTTTGTCCCTCCCCAAGGAGGAAGGTTAACTGTGGCTTCAATAGAATCAAAGCCAGTGTCCAGAATTTTCACTCTATATTGGAGCAGTGTCCAGCCCAGCATCAGGCTAGCTTAGTTTGTGTTCCTCATTGCAGTCCATCAGGCATGTGGGGTCCACATGGCCGTGGGCCACATAGTCAAATGCAAGAGACCCAAGATCCAAGAAAGAGAACTCCTTTGTTTAGAGGACTATGTATTCCCAAATTTGCATGGGCTCACAATAGCCCCACCTACTCTAGCCAATCCATAGCTCCCAAGCTTGACTGACAGGCACTTTGCCTAGTCTCCCTGACTCACTATACATGATTTTATATCCCCTTTGGTGAACCCCTTCCACCAGTGATCACTGTGGAATGAGTTGGTGGTTCCCTGGGGAGGGTGAAATTGCAACTTCCTGGTGAAGCTGCCCAAATGACCATGGTTATAATGTCTGGCCTCCTCCTTTGCTCCTTTCCTATTATTATTAACTATCTAATTATAATGGTATCAGTTTCACAAAGATAACTGGTGACTTTTTAGTCACCAATTGCCTGTGGCCTGATTTTGCTACTTATTCTCCGTGGTTTCTGACATTTATACTCACAATCATCTTCCATTTCCATAAAATACTTTTTTGGTTCTAATGGCAGGAAAGTATTCTAATATGTGTACATTTCTCTATTTTTGTTCTTTATTCTTTTCACTCGCCTTTTGTGTTTTCTATATATGGCCTTGTCCACAATGTTCAGGTCCAGAATCTTCCACTCTTATGAGAAATCATAAAGTCTTAATCCTAAATTTTAAGTTAGGAAGATATTATTTTGTAAATGCAACTGACGTCAGAACAAAATGTTACAAAATGCTGTAGTTAGTGGTTGCCAGAACAAAATGTGGTTGTCAGAACAAGATGTCTGAAATGTTCTGCTCTGGTGCTAACTAACATTTCTCTAATATTTAAATAGATTACTGAAAATCATGGCTAAGTCTCTGATTTCAAGACATTGAAACATTATGCAGGTGATGACACAGTGGATATGGTGGATCTGAGGCCAAAATGAAGTTTGTTACCTTCCAGCCCAGTGGCTTCGTAAGTAACATATTTTTATGGTGAAATTTCAGGCCAAAAGGTTCTTCCTGAAGACCTTCCACTTTTATTTCAATGGTGGCAACCTCTTTTGTATGCATAATACCTACTCTTTTTATCTTTGTCTCTTAAATAAATTAGTTACTGTCTTTCAAAGAAGATTTAGACTACTAAGGAGGAGACTCAGGGATAACCAATGAGAATGCCTAGCTACATTCAGGTAAAATTGTAAGGCTATAAGAACATGTTAAAGATTTATAAAATGTAAAAAAGAAAAAAAAAAGTTATGTGTCACCTGGCCAGTGTGGCTCAGTAGTTGAGCATCGACCTATGAACCAGGAGGTCACAGTTCAATTCCCGATCAGGGCACATGCACAGAGTGCAGGCTCCAGCCCCCCATGTGGGGTGTGCAGGAGGCAGATGATCAATGATTCTCTCTAATCGTTGATGTTTATCTCTCTCTCTACCTCTCCCTTCCTCTCTGAAATCAATAAAAATATATTTTAAAAAGTGGTCATATATCCTCCTCCTCAGCAACCTGTGAAGCGATGCCCATTCTACAGGCACAGGGAAGAGGGAGGCTGGAAATAAGTTGTGTATAGGACTGTACAAGGGAGCACACTTACTGGAGACATTCTGAGTGTTACTTATTTTTCTGGTCATTTAAAATTGTTGTTTAATCCCGACATGGGAATAAACAGCTTTAAAGGGATTCTAAAGTTAGGACAGATAAAATGTTTGTGTCTCAGCAGTTGGCAAATATGACTCCCCTCTCAGAAAAGCCTTCAGCAAAAGAGCAACTTAGCATATAGACAGTCTCCCAGTGACCTGCCACTTAGTTGAGAATAGGTTGAGAAAAAAGCATTGATGCCAATGACACCTGCCTCAGATCTAAAACTTCCACTCTATTAATTCTTTTCTTTGGCAAACACAGAAATGAAAGGCAGAGGGAGGAAAAGCTGAGAAGAGAGTGAGGTATATGAAACATAGACCAGTGCCTTTCTTTATCCAGGGCTTTGCCACAGCCCCCCTCATTTCCTAAATACTGCTTGCTATACATGAAGCCAGGTGAGGTGCTGTGCAGGCAAATGCAAGATTATCTCAGACAATGAGTGGTCATGCATTGCAGTTTATCTATGTGCAGTGGATCGATAGCATGATCCCTAAGACAGAGAAGTAGCCAAATCAAATGGGCATTCTGTTTGCTTTGTTACTTAGGCTTTGAAGCTCTATTTTTAAAATTTCACTTTGTTTTGCTTCTTGAAGGTATTCATGCAAGTAAAAGACCATGCATTCTAGTGTGGGCTAAATACCTCTGGGCCTAACAAAGGCAAGTCAGTGCTAATTTGTAGCCAGGCTTTTCTAGACACAAAAGCACAGTTTGAGATAGACTAAGTTGTACAGTACTTAAATAACAAATAGAAACTGATTTTTTTTGGTATTCTTTGGAGAGGTGCTTGGACTTTGAAAATATTTCCATTTTAGCTTTTACTATCCTGAAAAGAAGAACCATATTTATATCATGAACTCCCTCCTATTGACCATTTAAATTAATCTAGAATAAGAAATTTTAATTTAGACTTTATCCTATTTAGCACTGGTGAATCCCACAGGGTGGGGGGTGGGACACCATCAGTGTGACTCATTTGATGACTTTCTCTTATCTTAGAATTCATATCCTTTTCTAGGTTCCTATATGGCTCCATCAAGGCAGATCATACAACTTGTGATCTGTAATGATCTGTTTGCATTCCTAGGATTCAAACCACTTAGAAGTAACCATAACATTTTGTAGTTCTACACACAAACTCCTCTAAGCCCTTAGAGCAGCGGTTCTCAACCTGTGGGTCGCGACCCCTTTGGTGGTCGAACGACCCTTTCACAGGAGTCGCCTAAGACCATCCTGCATATCAGATATTTACATTACTATTCATAACAGTAGCAACGTTACAGTTATGAAGTAGCCACGAAAATAATTTTATGGTTGGGTCACAACATGAGGAACTGTATTTAAAGGGCCAGAAGGTTAAGAACCACTGCCTTAGAGGGTTGTAAGTATATGCATGTTGGGGAGAGGCTGATATACTTGCATGCTTTCAAAAGCTTATTCTGGCTTTTGTAAAAGCAGTGGAGAATGGATGATGAAGAGGGGCAAGAGGAACCAGGTGGGAGGCAATGTCAGTAGTCTGGATGGCAGGTGATGGTAGCTTGGATTAGTTATAATATAGATAGTAAGAACTGAACATATTCCAGATATATTCTGGAATTAAGATTGATAAAACTTGTTGATGGTGAAGAACATAAGATTAACACTCAGATATATAAAAAAGGTAGTCAATTATCTTGTTAGGAGCTATTTGTAGAGTAGTATAGACTTAGGTAAGATAAGATAATGGTGAGTTGAGAGGGAATGGGAGGTGAGAACATGGAATAAAGAAAATCTTTTATTAGTTTCACTCTTAAACAAATGATTGAGAAGATAATGAGATTGAAGGATTCTTACAACATACTAAAGCATGTGTGTGTGTGTGTTTAATTGAGGAAGAGATTCTGTTTTAAGAGATGATATAAGAGAGGTGGGTGAAGGAAGAATTGTAGAGTCAATGTTTGGCCTTGAGTAGTAGGAAGGGGATGAGGATTCAAGGTACATCTGGAGGGGTTGGTTTCAGATAGAAGCAGCACCAATTGCTTTATTATAACAAAGGAGAAGGAAAAGTACTCTGGGCAGAGATGTATGCAAAGTGATGGACCACTTGATGAATAGACAAGATCACTTTTCTTTTTGTCTATTGTCTTAATGAAAAATAAGATGGTGTCATGAGCTGTGAATGATGGACTAAAGATGGAGCTTTGGATATTTGAGAGGAAAGTAGAATGTATAACACAATATTTTTACAATGAGAAAGAAATTTACTAGGAAGGTATAGTAAGATTATCTTGACATGTTGATAAATTCATCATAAAACCAGTCAACAGTTTTGTGATCTTCTATAATCATATTCAGCTTTTCAGATATTACACATAGAGTAAAAAGTCAGCTAGACTTAACAAAGATTGGACTTTTGAAAGAGGATTTATAGGGCATAGACAGGAGTGTGAAGGGTACTTCCTAGTGTGTGTTTATATTGCTGAACCATAGAACCTATGTAGGTTAAGAACAGAGATGAACATGTAAGAAAATTTGATGTGGGGATGTCAGAGAATAAAAAAGTTACAGAATCAACTGAATGAATGTGAAGAATTAGAATTAATGATTTGGGATGACAAGATTATGGTTAAAAATTAAGCATAACTATGATTCAGTATTTCAGAAGTATTGATGATGGTAAGGTCAAGATTGTAACCATGGAAGTGAATGACTCATATGATATGGACAAAAAGCTGTTGGGAGTGAGGAGGACAAGGAAGTAAGATGTTAGGATTTGGAATGCATAAGTGATTTTAGGGTAACTTTGAGGTTAAAGGCGAACTAAAGGTGAATATACAGCTTAAAATCTAGTATGTACATTAATAAGGAGTGAGTTCTCAATAATGTGAGCACCTTCCTCTTCAAAGTTGTCTTAAAAGACCAGTGAAAATATAAAAACAAAGAACAAACAAAACCCCTCAATAATTAGTAATAACCAAGAATGCATAAATGAATGAACAAATGAGTGGTAATCCTTAGCATTTTAGAGATGAAAGGAAAGGCACATGCATTTCAATGTACTTACTTATGGATAAAATAACTGACACTCATAAATAAATTACTAAGGATTATGTGGTTTATTAGTGTATGATATGAGAATAGATGCACATACTAAGACCAATGTATTTTCTAAGAGAAAACTTTTAAATACATGATTAGTATTTAAATGTCAACATCATCAAAAATAGATAAAGAAGCAAGAATAGAGTTTGAATCAAAGTTTCAATATTGATGGGAAAGAGCTCATGGGCAAACTAAGAGCCAAGCACAACTTTGTCCCAATCTTTTGAAACTTCACAATTGTACTGTATTCTTGCTTGCCCCCTTCTTTACTTGCAAAGGAGACTTTGCATTAAATACATCATATAACTCTGCGATTGGTTTAAGTATAATGCAGTCTAGGAATTTAAGAATTGAATTAAAGTGTTATATTCACAATGGTATATTAAAATCTCTGGACAAATGCAGTTGCTGGTGGAAGTGAGAAAGAAACAGAGCAATTTGAGGGCTCTTGGTGTCAACATATGAGGGATTTCACCAGTGGAAGGACCAAGACAGCAGAAAGAGAGAGATATAGGCAAATTTCTCTTAAATTTTTATTTCCCCCCACCCCGTGATGTTGGTTGCTTTTGTGATTGCATTGGTCAATACCAGAGCATCTACCTACATCATAGCAAGTTGCAAACTCCAGGTTCACAATTCCATTTCCAATAGTTATAGCAAGATCTTGGTCTTAGTTTTTTCTTCAATTGTAAATTACTTTTCCTCTTCCCCTGTTCATGTTAGCTTAAGAGTTTTCAAGTGTCCTCTACATTCTAGAATTTAAAACACTAGTCAATTATCATTAATACATGTTAAGTTTTATTATTTTTTTACAGTATTAGCTTTTTTTGTTTGTTTGATTTGTAATGATTGGTTTTCTATCAGAAAAATAAAGAGATAAAATGAAGATTAAAAGGCAGAGCAAGTGAAATGACTTTTGTTTCTTATTTACTTATTTTTCACCCTAAGTGGTGAGTTCTATTTCTGGTGAGTATGTGTGTGTGCTGTGTGTTTATGTATGCATGTATGATAAGGAGGAGAAAGCAGTAGAATACTGATTTTATAGTTAGCCATGCCACTGTACTCAAACAAACAAAAATAAACAATCCAGGCAAATTGTAAGATTAAGATGTTGTTTCTGAAAAAAACAAACAAAAAACCACACAATTATGTGTTTAATAGAAAATATGAATGGCTGTTGAAATCAGACATTTGTGGGTAAATTCTGGATCCAACACTTACTACTCCCTTTAGTTTTCTTTGCTATAATGAGGGAACATGTTACCTATCTTACAGGTATGTTGGACATAGAAAATGCTTAATTAATGTTGGTTCCTTTCTTCTATTCCCTGGACCCTAGAGACATCCTATTATGGAATCAAGTGCTCTAATAAATCAAATGTTATTGATGTAGCTATGAGTCAATGCACTGAAAAGATCTAAAATATACATAGCATTAAACTTATCCTAAAATATTTAAAATTTAACTGAAAAAGTTAGATATTCAAATAAATAATGGTATTTATTACAAATAATAAATATCCCCCAATCCTAATTAGCGTTTCAAACACTGCATCATAAAAAGTAAGATCACTACGTATATTAATGCATACAAGATTTGGTGACAGTAGAGGTTAAAATTGTACTTACCAATTCTTAGAATTGGGTGGGGAGGGTCAAAGTGATTATTTAGTTTTAAAAATGAGGAGATAGAGATTCAGACATGATGTGATTTGTCTAAGTCATGCCATTAGTAAGTATCAGAGCAATTAAATGAAGTAAGAGCAGAAGCCGGAGCTATAGAAGTAATGTCACCCAATTACATTCAGTGGAAGAGTACATGTCCCAATTCCACTTAATTCATTCTTAATTGCTTTAGTATACAAATATACCCCTTTGGCCAAAATAAAATTACTTTTCAAACTTATCCCATTTGATTGTGACATGAACATTAAAACGATTTAAACAAACAGAGGGTAATGTATTTTTAGTGTTGTATGAAGGAGAATGTTTCATCTTTAAAGCTACCTAATGAGATATATATTAACTACTGTCACCCCCTTTGGCTGGGATATTCCACAGATACAGAGGTTCAAAGACACTATTACCAGTTTCAAAAGGAACTTTCAATTTGATGATTGCTTTAGACCAGGAGGAATTCAGTATTTGACATCAAAGTTTGGTGTTATGGGGCTTCAGTTAATCAGAACCTCTTTGGAAACAGGATGAAAATTAGAAACACTAGAAGATCTATGAAATAGGTGTCCTAGTTATTAAAATGAATTAGAAGACAACTTCTAGATTTCTATATTATTAGCAAAAGGTAATCCTGTGTGTTACTAAGGAAGAAACAAGATAAGAATGGGCCTTCTTCAATAGGCAGTTTTAGTCACTAGCAGGGACCTGTCATGTGAAATACAGAGTGATCTGAGGAGAAATATTTCATGTGACTCGTTCACCAGCAACTCCTACTTTTTCAATTGCTTCCTTTCTCTGGCCTCTAGGCCAGATCCCTACACCCTGAGAAAATGAAGTTCAAAAAAACATATACAGGGAAAATAAGAAGCATCTCTACTTAAAATGGCATGTACGTAAATGTGTGTAGCTCATATTGTATGAAGTGAAATTGTCATAAATATTAACAAATTCTAAAAGGGCTACACACGTTCAAATGACTTTATCGCTGTCAATGAAATCTAGGTAAGCTACAACATTCCTAGTCTTTAAAAGTATGTCAGGCAACTCTAAATCATGTACCTATTTAATTCAACCTTTATTTATGGTCAAATAGAATGCAAAATACTATTCAGATGTTATTTAAGCATATGTTTTATGCCTCTTCTCAAACATAGAATCCTAGACTCTCTAAGCTTTGCCTCTCACCTAATGCAACACCTTCTTCTTTCTGAAGCCCTCCTGTGATACTTAAGTACAATTTAGTACTTAAATATATAGTATTGTATTATTGTTATTAAATCCATTGGGTTAATCCTGTAACTTTAACTGGATTTTAAGCTTCTTAGTGACAGAGCTTATGTTCTATTTTCCTTCTTATTTTGTGGCCTTCATAGTGAGTCAGGCCTTGGAGATATTGTAGGGGCCTGAGGAGCTTCTGTTCCTCTGAATTGAATAACGTAGTCTTGCTTATATCTTAATCCATAGGAGAGAGAAATCTGATGTCTTAGAGAATGGAAGACCCTTAATAACATATTACAAATAAAAACATGTCCCAATTCCACTTAATTCATTCTTAATTGCAGTGTGCAAAGGAGTTGGATTTTCATGGAACTCTCCTTCCTTGACTCACAGACTCCTTCCATGAGTTGATGTCTTCCATAATATTTTGAATAAATTTTGTTCTCACATTTTAAGGGTTCTTATTGTTGTAGTTTATAATCTATTTAAATAGCCATAAATACCATCCTTACTTAATATTTCCTTCTCAGATAACACTAAGTTTCACTAGAAAAGAGATGTATCCAAAATTTATCATAACAGCCATAATTACCATCATCACTTACTATGTATGTATTTCCTTCTCTGATAACTCCAAATTACTCCAAGTTTCTCCAGAAAAGAGATGGTTCCAGATGGTTGCAAGTTTGAGCTCTATCTTAGGTAACTCATAACAAAATCTTCACTGAATTTTCTGGTTCAAACCACAAAATGTGTGAAGCACCTTCATGGAATAGAACCCTTAAACTCATCCAGTCTTATAGCTGGAAAATATTTTGGAGCATTTAATTTTACAGATGGCAAAAAGATAGCCCAGAAAAAGGAAAATGACTTGACTAAGGGCACACACTCAATCCTTCAAAATCTTAATGGTTGTATTAGCAATTGTATAGATTCAGTTGGGTCTCCCTGGAGCAATGGTTTTCAGCCAGGGGTGATTTTGCCTGTCAGGTGACATTTGGCAATGTCTGGAGAAAATTTTGATTTTCACAACTTGGGGGAAGGGTTTTACTGGCAACTAGGAGATAGTAATCAAGGCTGTGAGTAAACACCCTACATTGCACAAGACGTTGTATTCTATAATTAAAAAAATATATAAGTCCTAATATATCAACAGTGCTGAATTAAAAAACCTAACTAGGAGATAGTAACCAAGGCTGTGAGTAAACACCCTACAATGCACAGGACATTGTATTCTACAATAAAAAAAAAAATGTAAGTCCTAATATATCAACAGTGCTGAATTAAAAAACCTACAATTGATAAAAAGAAATCGATATAAACTGAAGCAAAAACAAAATCCTGTGTTATTTATATGATCTCTCTTTCTTAACCTAACTTCTGTGCTCTCTTATTCTATACCTATGGCCAGGTGCATGTCTATCAACTCCTATCATCCTACTGTTCATTCTCATACTCTTTAAATTGGGGAAAGTGATAAGCAAGTATGGGATTCTCTGCTAGGGAGAAGAGTTGAGATTCATGACTATACCCAAATTCTATTACAAAGAACTTCTAAGTCCTGTTCATAGCTCTGTTTTCACTTAGAAATCATGGACATATAAGCCAACTCAGTTCTGAAAAAACTTTTTGGAATATTAAGCAATTTTTCTATTAACATAAAAACCAACAAACAACAGTGAGATCTGGAGCTTTTGTGGAAACATCAAAACAACTGCCTCAGGCTTCATTCTGACTTGTTCAATTTTCTAAGCCTTTATATATTCAGCCTCCATAGCATATCAGTGTTGTTTATTGTTAAGGATACCATTTGTCCTGAAGTAATAATTTTGGGCTCCTATGAAAGCTAACATTCAATGATTCATAAACCCAAGTCATAGGTTCCTTATGAGAGTCAGATTTTATATATATACTAGGGGCCCGGTGCACAAAAATTTGTGCACTCGGGGGCAAAGGGGGGGGTCCCTCAGCCCGGCCTGTGCCCTCTCACAGTCTGGGACCCCTCGGGAGATAACGACCTGAAGATTCAGGACAAGGATCTAGATTCTCTGGCTTAATAGGCATTGTTGAGGTTGATGCTCATCCCTCTGGAATTATGTTACCTTTCATTTTTTTCTCTCTGTCCTTTTTAGATGCATTAATGTTCTTGATTCTCTCCTTATAATTAATTCTGCTCTCGGGGAAGGATATCTCATGAGGTACTTATACATTAACATTAATGTAGTTTGATTTGTCATTTTTTCCTGAGCATATATGTTTTGAGTGATGAGTATGAAGACAATAGGAAGGTGTTCTTGAAGGACAGTTAGTGGTTGATCTTACCTATAGACTTAGTCTACTGGCCCATCTGGGTGGAGATTAGTTTTGGGAGAATAGCAGAAAATATTTTATAGATCTGGTAAGACTAGATTGTGGATTCTAGACAGGAGAAATTAAGCTTTGAAAGCAAGTGGGAGGGGCATGACTAGGTCAGCATATGGTGAAGTTGGATGAAGTATGAGATGGCAAGTGGAATTGTGTGAGGAAGAAATTATAGTAAGACAAAATTATGTAATAACTGTCTGTCTTTGTTCCCTTACTAAATTCCACATTCTCTCCAATGCCCTTTTGCTCCCTTTCTTTTATTTGCAACTTCCTTCTTTTAAATTTCCTCAACTTCTAGACCTGTAATGTGACATAGATACTCAGTGAGGCTTGTTTGATTGGCTGATTCCACCTTTTTGTTTCACCTCTACTTCAACCAAGAGGCTACCTAGCAAGGAAAAAACTCCCACATTTACATAAGGTGATCCAGGACAAATCTGAGACACTGTAATTGGATTACCTCTCCAAATTTTTGCTGTCATCAGTAAACATAAATAGGTAGACCAGAATCCAAATTCACATGTCTGTCTGGAAGTCGACATTCAGGGCTAATACTAAGAGGAAAATCAGGAGAGATCTTACTTTGCACTTTGCTTTTATTCATATCATCCATCAGAGAAGTTATACACAGCCTGATTTCCTTACTGCCTTGAACTTTTTTCAGTCCATATGCGATCACACTAAATAAAAGTTTCTTGTTTAAAAATATGGCATTCAACCTTTAATTTTTCCTCTTCTAACTTTAGATATAGTGGAATATTTGATATTTCAGAAATGTTTTAGATTTCTAAATTCTTACTAAAGAAGTACTTTAACAAGAAAAGTAAGTCAATAATTGAAAATAAGGAAGAATAAAATAAATGTGGTAAACAATGTTGTTTCTCCTAACGGCATATATATTAACTGAATTGAAAAATACGTGATAACATATTACAAACATGTAGAAGAGAAATTCAGATACTTTTTTTATTTATGCTTCCAGTTCTTTATAGTACATTACATCAGTTAATGGCAATTTGTATAATTTGTGTAATGACATAATTTTCCATGAAGTCTCACTCAGTGAAGTGCTGTCAGAATCATAAATCAGAAGCCAGAGAATGAGCTTTGGGAAGCACAGTCTCAGCCTTGGGGTGAAAGAGGAAGGGGTCAGGATGGCAATCATTTAGTGAGTAACTGTGCAGAGTTGAGAAGGAAAATGAATGGAATGGCAAGAGAAAAGGGTGTCTGAGCTAGACCTTGATGAGCTAATCCTCCACATCAAGTGAAATCATGTTTCATGGTTATGTGTTGTTTTGCTCAAGTTTTAAAATTTCTTTCCCTGTCTCTTATGATTACTTCTCTACAGGGGTCTAAGGACAGTGTTGACTATACATCTCAAATCCTTTCAGAGACTTTCCACCATAAGATACTTATTTTAAATGAATATAAATATACATATGCATATATATCCTGTCGAAGGTTTGAGATTTTATCCTGCTGTCAGGCTAGCAATTTAGCCAACAATACTTTCATAGATGCTAACAGAAGACATGAGACTCCTGAGTCAGAGACAAAGGACTTTATTACTTAGGACAATGCTGTTAGCCAGATTATCAGCTAATGATATTGCTTGCACAGCATGGCATAGAGAGCCAGATGACACAAAGAGGTCCAGGTGAGTTATATGACATGAGAGGGACCCTGAGCATAGAGAATCCAAATCTTTAAAATGGGTACTAAACATGCCAACCCTTTGTTCCAGAGGGAGACCCTATTTTTATATTCTGAGGCTACAAGGAACCTGCTCTTGGCTTTGGATGGGGACAATATCTCTATTTTCCAAGTTGAGTATATAAACATTCTTGAAAGATAATCCAAGACAAAGGCAATCAGTGCCTTTTCTTGCAAGGCATGAAGAAGCATGAGACACCCATGGAAAATTGTCTTCCAATGCTTTTTAAGTGGAGAAATGCTCTGTTAAATCCCATGACTTTGCTTCCCCTTGGGGTGTGAATCTATGTTCTCTTTCTCCTGGAAAGACACTTCTCACCTCCCACTGCCCCTATTCTTGGAACTAATGAACTTGAGCTACCCAGACAGTGGAAAATGAAACAAAACATTAACTTTGGTCTTTTAGCATTGGCAGAGGGTCTAAAGCAATAATCCTTGGCATTTATCCCTTTACCTTTTATTATCTAAGCACTTTGTGAAATTATCTAGTTAGTTAATCTTCCTCACACCTTTGTGAGTGAGGTTAAATGATGCAGTTTCTAAAATAGATATATACAAATTATAACTTGATAGGTCTGGTGATATAAGTTTGGACTATAATTGTTCTTGGTGTTTGATGAGATTACAGCGATTTTATGGGCCACTGGTCTTAGTTTCTTCTACATGTCATCTGTTTTTATGGTCTAGCATCTGAAGGAACAATCCAAAATGGCTCAATGAAACCACTGTCCCTTCTGAGTAAGCCTATCTTATAAAACATAAACTTTTAAATATGTTTGTTTTTTCCCTACTATTTCTGGTCTCTGTTGTAACTTTATTTCTAATTTCAGAAGTAATTATCTGAACAAAAAATATAAAATTAGATAAGAATTTGAAAGATAACATGTAAGTTTCCTTTCTTCAACAAGTAAAGTCTTCAGAACAGATACATTTTTTTTGGAAAATAAAGTACAGTTAAATACTTTTTTTCTAGTCAATGAGGTAATAATAGAATTTATACTTCATTAGCATTGTGTTAATGTAACCTAATATTTTCCAGACTTCACAATATTATTTGTGCAAAAATGTCATTGTATCTCAAATTTCACATGTTTATGGGTCTTTCGTTTGCTTTATTTTTCAGTGATGAGTCTCTAATACCTAAATCAAGAGTGTGCATAACATGTACTATTAATATTTGTGGAATGAATGAGAGCATAGGCTCTTAACCTTCTATAAAGTTGCTCTGCTGTGCCAGCCAAGTTCATCTATAAGTGCATGTTTCAAAAGAGTCTGCCTTTTTAAATGACAATTCTTGGTCAAGCCTTATCACTGTGTCTTTCATTCTCCCCTTACTCTACAGTTGCTCCCAAGAATACATACAGATATCCAAAACTCCTACTGTTACAAGGCATATGCTGAGTTCTAGACAGGATAAAGGAGAAAGATTTTTTTTCTCCCTGTTAAATGACATAGCTTGCTGCTCATGGGCTCTAGCAAAAATGCTTGGATCCCTGTTGCATAAATCTTTGTGGTTTCAATTTCTTCAGGTCCATCTAAAACTCTGCTCTCAAAAGCCTTAGACATAATTTATGCAGCTAAAATAAAAATAGGGTTCTTTGATATCCTCCTTCACCATCCCTTCTCTCTTCTCTCTACCTACTGTTTCTACATAAAACCATCGCCGGGCAGGTTGTCTCACACATGTGCAGATTAACTCTTGCATCAGGAACCCTTGTTCCTCATATTCAGTCATATATACATTATAATTTAGCTTAGTTTCAGTATCATCTTAAATGAACACATATGTAATAATTTTCTTTCCAAAATAATGCTTTCTCTTTTGAAACAGTTACCTTGTAGAAAACAAAACATTTAATTCAACTATATATTGATCAAATTCTTCCTGGAAATAACACAATTTAGTGCCCTGATAGGGCATCTAAATTTTTATAAAACCTATCAAAGATCAGTTCTAGTAAGACATCTTGTTAATCTAAGGCATATAACACAATTTTTTTGCTTCATCTCTTCTTTTAATAAGACATCTTACAACCTCCTTTATTTTTATTTTTGAATACATTTTTATTGATTCCAGAAAGGAAGGGAGAGGGGAGAGACAGAAATATCAGTGATGATAGAGAATCATTGATCAGCTGCCTGCTGCATGCCCCCTGACTGGGAACCGAGTTGGCAACCCAGGCATGTGCCCCGACCACCAGGAATCGAACCGTGACCTCCTGGCTCATAGGTCGACGCCCAACCACTTAGCCATGCTGACCAGGTGACACAGGAACTTTTTAACAAATTATTTTAGTAGCCGTCCAGAACAGCTAAAGATATATTTATTCCAATTACAAATGCTCAAAGGTAAAGGTCATTCTCTTTAATATTCAACTGGGGGGAAAAAATCAGGCCTCTGAAGTTTAAAAGCAGAATGCACTGCGGACTGTCCACCTCTCCTTGTGCCCCAGGCCCCATTTCCCTCCCAATGGTCAGCACACCTTTGGGGGGTGTTCCTGCTGCTGTTCTGCTCCTGCCATTCCAGGCACAGAACACCCTCCCCATCTCCACCTGTGGGGCTTCCTCCCCTCCATCAGCTCAGCTCCAAAGCCAATGCTCCCTGACCTCAGCTGCCAGCAATACCTCCCTCTCTTGAAGTTCCTGGGCTTGGACTAGTGGGTAAGAACCCAGGCCCCAGGGCAGTCTGCCTGCCTCTGAACCTCAGCCCTGCTACTTCCTAGCAACCTCTCTCTGCCTCTTGTCCCTTATCTGTAAGTAGGAGGCTATGCTAATAATAGCAGGATCATTATAGGGTTATTAAAAAGACTAATAAGATAATGCATTAAAGCACACCTGAGGACACATGGCAATAAATATTAGCTGTCAAATGTTCTTCTATTCCTGTGCAGGTGTTTTATCCTGTACCAGGCCGCCAGTTTCCTGAGGATGGGAACTGGTCCCTAGCGCCCTTGCCTAGTGAGGAAGAGTATAGTCCAGCTCTGTCATTTATGAGCTCTGTGAGCTTGGCCTATCATATAATTTCTTTAATTCTCTGTCCCTCATGTGTAAAATGAGGATAGAAAAAAATTAAAGCCAACAATATATATTAATGCCCATATATATATATATCTGTACTTGAGATCGCCACTCTGTTCTCACTGTGTGTGTTGCTAAATATTGCATGTCCTGCCCCTCCCACTAGTTGGATATAAAGCTTTTCATCCCGCCCCACTGTTATTCTCTCCAAACTCTACAAATAGACTAAAACAACCTTCCTTAAACTCAATTTTCAAGAAGGGATCGAGACATATCATTGTTCTGCCTCTCTCTTGCCTGCCGTGTCCATTAACCTTTCCCCAGGCTGGGGTCTTTTGCACATCATTTATGTTTTAAGGCTCAATGACTTTTCCTTACCATTACTTTCTCTGTGGCCATACGTTGTGAGTCTTTGGGGAAAATTCTTTACAAATTTTTTTTAAATATATATTTTATTGATTTCAGAGTGGAAGGGAGAGGGAGAGATCGAAACATCAATGATGAGAGAGAATCATTGATTTGACTGCCTCTGCATGTGCCCTATTGGGGATCAAGCCTGCAACCCAGGCATGTGCCCTGACCGGGAATTGAATTGTGACCTTCTGGTTCATAACTCGATGCTCAACCACTGAGCCATACCAGTCAGGCTGGGGAAAGTTCTTTATTCATTTTAAAAATCCAGTCTCAAATGAACTTCAAATCTCCCTTGCTTCCTCTGGATACTCATCTGATGTGCCCTTCTCCTTCAATGTGCACAACTTAATGACGTGGTCTAACAGCTGGCTCCACTGTTTTCTTGCACCCAGATGCACTGACAGCTCCTGAGTTTTCCATTATTCTTACAACTCTGCTCTCTTAACCTCTGTGATAAGGCGCTTCTCTGACATCATTGTTAATTTCTCTTTTCTGAGATTCCATTGTAAGACCATCTCTTAAGTGAAGAATACTCCTGCAAGAATTCCATCCCTTCATTCTCTGTCTCTCCCTCTCCTCCCCCGGCATTATCCCTATGCCTTCTACTATCTTGTCTAAGTTGATGACTCTCATTTTCGTGTCTCCAGCAGCTTGAACTTTTGTCCCATATGTTCAATTGCCTAAAGGCATTTTCACTTAAAAAATTCCTCGTATTGGTGCAAATCTTAACTATTCGAGACTGAATTGATCTTCTCCCCACAATTGGAATTCTTTTTCAAATTATGTACCTCATTCCATTAAGAAAATTTTCCTGGCTCCTTTCATTCCCTTGCTCTATTTTTAATTTGTCACCAAGTTGGTTAATTTTTTCTTTCAAATTTAGCCATATAATCATTATTGCCCTCTTCTTTTTGCTGCTATCACTCTAGTAAAGATTTTCATTGCCTTCTTCCCCAAGTTAAGAATGTGGGTATTAGATTTCTTTTTTGAAATATAATTCATTTACCATGAAATTCACCATTTTAAAGTGTAAAATCTTATGTGTTTGGTATATTCACAAAGTTGTGCAATATTCTAATTCTAAATCTAAATATTCTAATATGAGAACATTTTCATCACCCCCTCCCAAAAGAAACCCTGTACAGATTAGAAGTCACTCCCCATTCTGCTTCCCCTCTCCCCACCTCTCAGCCCCTCACTAATCTACTTTCTGTCTCTGTTGACTTGCTTTTGTTGTTGTTAATCCTCACGTGAGGATATTTTTCCATTGATTTTTAGAAAGCGTGGAAGGAATGGGGAGAGAGAGAGAAACATGGAGGTGAGAGAGACACATCGATTGATTGCCTCCAGCAGGTGCTCCCAGCTAGGGCTGGGGATTGAGCCTGCAGTCCAAGTATGTGCACTTGACTGGAATCAAACCCTTGACCCTTTGATCTGTGGGCCGATGGTCTATCCACTGAGCCAAACCTGCTAGGGCATGGATTTGCTTATTCTTGACATTTTATATAAATAGAATGATAGAATATATGGCCTTTGTGATGGCTTCTTATATTTAGCATACTGTTTTCAAGGTTCATCCATGTATCAGTACTTAATTTCTTTTTATTCCTGACTAATATTCCATTGTATTTATATACCATATGAGTTATTCTTGGCTATTACTCTAAGAAAATGCAATATTTATTGTAACAGATGAAAGAATATGAAGATGTGTAAAGGTGTGAAAGTAGAGATGGAGAAATGTGTAAACTTAGCTCATATATCTGGAGGTAGAATCAACTAGATGGACTGGATGAGAGGGATGAGACAGAAGGAGTAATGCATAAATTTATAAATTCTCTGGTCTTCCGCAGGTAGGAAAAGTATTTAATGACATATAATTGTGCCTAAGTAGGGTGTCTAAAATCTGTAAGTCTGAAAGTTGGAGAGAAGACACTTATTCTATAACTTTTCTTTGGGAGAGCTCATTTATGTTCATGGGTTTAATTCAAAAGTTATATATATATTCATTCAAAATGAGAAAAAAAAACATAAGGGGTTTTACTTTTTGTCATAATAATATCATTGGTCTCAAGGTTTGAAACAATCACTTCCTTGTATGTTTGGTGAGAAAGGAAAATTATATATGTATACACATATCTTTGTATTTTTATTTTCTTTTTGTTTGTTTTTTATTAGAGATTGTTCTGTTTTTTGTGTTTGTTTTTTTTTTTTTTGGTTTTTCTTTCTTTCTGTAACCTTGGTTTATGCAGCCTTCTAGGTACCAGTTATAGATATAAGGTATTTTTCTATGTTTGTTCTCTATATAGTCCTGTTCTTTCATCTAAGAAAGCTCTTTCCCACCTGAGCTTATTGAAAGGTTCATGTTTACTGACATCATTGTTATTATTTAGTTACTAGAGGCCCGATGCATGAAATTCATGCATGGGGGGGTTTCCCTCAGCCCAGTCTGCACCCTCTTCAATTGGGGACATCCCTCTTGTAATCTGGGACTGCTGGCTCCTAACTGCTCACCTGCCTGCCTGCTTGATTGCCCCTAGCTGCCTCTTCCTGCCAGCCTGATCACCCCCAACTGCCCTCCCCTGCCAGCCTGATCTTGCCCCCAACTGCCCTCCCCTGCAGGCCTGATCTAGCCCCAAACTTCCCTACTCTGCTGGCCAATTTGGTTCTGATTGGTCGGTTTCTATGCCAGTCAGCGTCAAAAACTCCACCTCCTAGGCAGTCATTGGCTCCCCACAGCACAAAGATTTGGTTCTTATTGGTCGGTGTCTATGCCAGTCAGCGTCAGAAGCTCCACCTCCTAGATAGCCATTGGTTCTTCACAGCACCCACATTTGGTTCTGATTGATCAGTTCCTATGCCAGTCAACATCTCTGGGCCTATCTCTGGGCCTGATCAGATAGGCCGGGCTGAACAGCAGCCCCAAGGAGGCCAGGAGAGAAAGAAAAGCCTGGCTGCTAGCCAAGCTCAGAAAGAAAGAGGGAGAGACAGAAAAAGGCAAGTACTGATCAACAGCTGCCACTGAGGCTGTGGATCAGACCCTGCCTCTCTCTCTGGGTCTCAGCCCCCTGGGCAGTCAGTGTTGGGTTGCCACTGCAACCCAGCACTGACTGGGTGGTGATCGGTTGTTACAACCCTGGCCTTTTATATATTAAGATTCTTAAACAGATTTATTGTTTAATTGACATATGATAAACTGCACATACATAAAGTATACATTTTCATAGGTTTTGATTTATGGAAACAACTGTGAAACAATTCCTGCAGTCAAGATAATGAACCCTCAAAATTTTGCTCATGCCCTTTTGTAATCATTCCCTCCTTCAATTTCTTCCCTTGACATCCATCCTCAGACAAACACTGACCTATTTTCTGGTACTATAGATTAGTTTTTATTTTCTGGAATTTTATATGAATGGAATGTACAATGTGTACATTTTTGCCTGTCTTCTTTTACTCAACATTGTTATTTTGAAATTTATCCATTTTATAGGATGAGTCAGCAGTTCATTTGTTTTTATTGCTGAGTATTATTCCATTCTGTGAATATACCACAATTTGTTTATCCATTCACTATTGATGGACATTTGTGTTGCCTTTTTAGTTTTGGACTAATGCAAATAAAGCTTCTATGATCACTCATGTATCAATCTTTGCATATGTGCATGCTTTCATTTATCCTAAGTAAATGCCTAAGAGTGATCCAGCCATTTCACTCTTAGGTATTGCTCTGTGAACAATAATCTCACAAGCCTTTTTTTCTCTTGTGAATAAGCCAAGCTCTTTCTTGTCTCAGTAACTTGGTGCTGACTGATTTCTGCTCTTCCTCCACATGTTCATAAGGCTTCCTCATTCTCATCATCTGGGTTTCTGCTCATGTATCATTTCCTTAAAGAGAACTGTCCCGATTTCCTCAGCTAAAATAGCCCCACCCACACCACAAACCTGGCACCTACCATATTATGTCCTCTTTGATTTTATTTTTAGCACTATCTAAAATTATCTCATCTACAATTACATGTGTCTTTATTAACTTTTCCCCAAAGAAAAATGGAGCAAAAACTTTAATTTTCTGTTTTCTTTGTATTCCCAGTGTTTAAAACAGTTTGTGGCTCAATAAACATTATTAAAAAGAATAATCGATGCAAAATATTTTGTTACTGACTTGAACTTACTAAATTATAATGCTTGTCATGACCTTTATAATTTCATCATTTATTATTATTATACTTTGATGCCACGGTTAGTTCCTCTTGGTGTTTCCGTCATTTTCATTTATTTCCAATGTTTCTATATATGATTTCTATATATGATAGATATATTGCAAAGATGGTCTCAGTTCTCTACCTTTTCATCTGAACCTGCTCTTTCCTATGTGCATTTGTAGTTCCTTCCATTATAACATGGCCTTTGTTTCCCCATGCTTTAATCTGAGAGGAAATTGTGTGGTTTTTGTCAAAAGAATGCAGCCAAAATGATACTCTTCCAGCTCTGAGCAAGGGAGTAAGAGGTCATGTGTGCCCTTGCCATTTCTGTCCCAAACCCTGTTCCTGCCATTTGGACAGGCTGGCCTAGCCTGCTAGAGGATGAGAGACCTAAGAGGAGAGTCTTTGTTCCAGGTGAGTCATTCTGAACCAGGATAGAGCCATCTGGCTTCCACATAAATGAGTGTTCAGCCATGATTATGCTTCCCTGAGAGAGAGAAACATTGATGTGAGAGAGAAACATTGATCTGTTGTCTCGCATCCGTGCCCCACTGGGAACTGAACCACAGCATAGGTATATGCCCTGACCAAGAACCAAACCCACAATCTTTTGGTGTATGGGACCATGTGCCAACCGACTGAGTCACCCTGCCAAGGCTCCTTAATAATACTCTTACTTTCCCATTTATACTTTCTGTCTTGAGCTACCTTCAGCTAAAACTGAAAGTTCCAGAAAGTAGGAGCTGGAATAACCTCAGACAGTGGTGATCACACAGTATTTTGCCTCTGTGTATGAGTATGTGTGCGCACATGACCCCATGTGAGCTGGAGAGAGCTGGGAACAACAGGTAGTGATAGTTTTCCTGCCTACATACTTCCTCCTGCTCCGGGACTGAGATAGCAGTTTCTGTCCTCTCACCAGAGCATTTTCATTGGCCACCTCTAGCAAACCCTGGGCTCAGGAGCTGCTGAGAAAAGGACATAATTGTTGCTGGTGCGGAAGGCAATCCTGCTGTAGACCAAGGGTCTAAAAGAAGAAGTGGAGTATTAGACTGCAAGTGGTGACTGAAATCCTTTTTGACCTTGACATTCAGAGCAGCAGTTCTTTTTAAACTCAATTTGACTCAATTCTTGGGCATTTCAAGGTGACTTCTAACAGTTCATCTGGCTTTAATCTTAGGGAGAGTTAAATGAACCCAAATTCTTTTCTTATTGCCTTGAAATCCTACTGATGCATTGGCATCTATCAAATATGGATCAGGACTTTCTTGATTCAAAAATTGGAAAGAGATATCATGATATAAGCTTTATTATATACTAAAAAATCTGTGTGCTTTATTAAAAAATCAAGAAGCTCATATTAAAATCAGTCTTTTTCTTAGAAAGTTACTTCTGCTTGGGTCCATTTACATGAGCTGTACTATTACCTCAGTAGTATATTTATTCTAAGTTTATAGTTACTGCTTTAACCTGCAGCTAAAAGGCCAGGAAGTTTGCCAGTTTCTTTTTTGTTTAGGGATTTTAACTTGCAGTTAGAAATTTGGGGTATGTTCTATTCCCCAGGACTCTGATGGGATAAAAATACAATGGTTCTTATTTTCATTCTACCTTCCCCTTATTTCCACCTCAATTTCCCATCCTAATGTGATATTTCTTCCTTCATCCTTTTCTCCTTTTATTTCTTTCTTTTTCATTCTTTGCGTGAGACCAAGGTGTTGTCTGTATCCTTTTGTAGATGGCAATGTAGTTGGGAATTTTCGATTTCTCAGGTCTCCTGATTCCTGTCAAATCATACTGCACAGGGATCTACTATTTGTGCTTATGTTGAAGAGACCACAGCACAGCTGAAACAATGACCTGCTCATTGAAAAGAGAAAACTTTGTGGAAATGATATCACTTTGTACTGCTTTGTGATTTAAGGTTTTAAAAATGATTTAATGTGCATTTTCTTTCATAAACTCAGCAGCTATCTGGGTATACAGGATGCTGTTAAGGATTTGCATTGCCATTTTAGCTAAGCTGAGTCGACATTTTCCAAACTTTCCTTCCCTGTGTAGTTCACTTTTTATTAGAATTGAAAGGTAGTAGTGAAATAGCCATATTCCTTTAATAATCACAAGGCTTATTAAGGGGTTTCTAGTACTATTTCAGCTCATAAATGTTACTTACCTGCTGTCTCACCTTACTGGTATTGGGCAGCGGCCAGCTTACAACTCCTTCAACTACTGTGAAATCCTGCCTCACCTTTTCTCCCTCCTAGGTCTGGTATGAAAAGGTACCAGCTTCTCTTGAAGGTAACCTGCATCACCAGTGTTGGAGAGTTGGAGGTGGTAGTGAGACATCACCATGGGTTCCATTTTTATCCTGTGGGCCCTGGTTTACTATTGCCCTTTCCCATTTTGTATATTTTCTTCCCAAGTGCTGACATCAGTCCAGAACCATAGACACAGGTAACTACCTTACATAGACTGTATAAGCAGCTCTCAAGTTGTGCAAGGTTAAATTCCTATAATAAATTCATTATTCTATATTATTTCTAGTAGTAATAATAGTTCTGCTTCTCTGACTGAAATTTATCTGACAGGATAGATAATTCTAGGCTACATTTGTAGGTAAGGAAATGTAATCTCAGAAAAAAAGTACGTAGTTATAGACATGGACCCAACTCAGGTTGATATAAGTCCATGCACAATAATAGCTTAACGGATTAAGAAATTAGGGTAGAATGGAATAGATTGGGAAACTTCTTGAAGTACTGGAGCCATTACTTATATGTATTATCAAAAGTAGAATGGGAGGTCAGATACAATAAAGAAGAAGAATTGGACGATGAAGATCATTTCCTTTTAGACTGTCCATGTTTACTATTTCCTGCGAATTTTCCTTTCTTTTCTTACATTGCTGCAACCATTATAGTAAATTATTAGAAAAGTAAATGGTTGAGAATTAGTCTTATAAAAAATTAATTCCTACTTTTTCCCCTTAACTTTTTACTTTTCACTGAGTAAACCAAAATGTAGCACTAAAAACAATATCAGTGTATTCCCATGAGCTTCATTTGGTTCTTTGAAGAGAGAACTGTGTTTTTAAAATTGTCATCATTATTAATATATTTAAAGTCAAACCATCAGATTAATTTTGTCTTTTGATCTTGAACCTAATATACTAAATTTTAGAAAGAGTGTAGATGTTCGGTAGCTGAGCAATGATTACATTTTTATAAGCAGACCTCCAGTCTCAGTTTCTCAGAGTCTAATGCCATATATTATGATAGAATAGTAAATATGCCTTTTAGATACTCTCTCCCTCTTGCTGTTTGACCTTGCAGAGAGTTGCAGAAGTTAAATGGAGCACAGGTTGGGAACATCCATTGTTCTCATCCCAGCTGCTCTCAACTCACAGAGCACATTGTCAGTGAAATGGAAAAGAAATTAGCAGCTCATTTTGTGCAACGTGAACTTTCTCTCTGTCTCGTTCATGCTTGATGGGCACACTCTCTTTGATAAATCAGTTCTCATGCCTTATTGCCGTGCAAGAACTGAAAGTAAGAAATGTCAACAGCACTCCCTGCTTCCATTAGAACTAATCATGTTTTTCATCTGCCAAGGTAGTAGCTAACTTTTATTTAGATCCCCCCTGTTTGGGCGGGGATCAGGTTGAGAAGGCAATTAGAAAGATAATGGAGGAAAGATTACTCAAATGCCCCAAACTCCTAGGCACTGAAGTAGTTATGGGCTATCAGTGTTAGTAGTAAAGTGCTGATTCTGCATGCTATTGTGAGGAGGCTGTACCTCACTGCACATCTCTGGCCTCCTTGCACGCAGAGTTCAATTAGCAGTTAAGGATGAGTTCAAACAGATTTAAATAATTAGTCATTTTTGAGACCTTTATGGGGAAATTTAACTCAGTCACGTTTTCAGCCAGCCAAAAAAAGGAAAGAAAGGGAGAAAGTCAGCGGGAGCTAGCTGAATGTGCAGATGTGGCTTCACTGGAGCATCCAGAGATGAGGGCAGACTCGGTATCTGCTGAGTAGCCAGCAGTTCCAGGACAGTAAAGGCAGTTTTAAGGTCACAGGAATTACTGTCGAAATGTAGTGCATTGGCAATAACAAATATTCAGGGGAAAAACAGTGCTCAACAAAGACTGAAGGTCAGTATGTCTAGGAATTTTTTTAAGTGAATATGTTTCTTTATAAATTTGCATTCCATGAATAATGCCTTGGAAAAGGTGACCTCCTTTGGCAATCTTGTAGAGGGCCACAACACTTAATCACTCTCTTTTGAGTCTCCAAGTACTCGGACATTAAATGATAAGGAATCATTGGCTTTGTGCAGCTATGCCAAATCTGTTCTGAGTGCACTGACCAGAGAGTGAGTGTTTGGGAGAGAAATAAATGGTCTATTGTTTTGGATGGCCCCAGAACCTTAGAGATCTGGGGTATTATATAATTCACTTCTTCTTTACTGTATGTCAATAAAGGAGACCTGGGCAGGAGCTTGTTTATGATTAACACTATCATAGCCATCATTTGTATTAATTTGAAATTGTATTTGGGTGCATGTACTAAAGTCCCGAAGAGAAAATCTAGTTATGTTTTAAGAGTAAGGTACCTTGGATCCAGACTCCTTTATGTCCCACATTCCTTGGCATACATATTTTTCCATTTAAAGTCTCACAGGATAACTGATCACATTCACATTCCAGGCAGAAAGCAAGAAAAGGAGACAATGAGATTTATGTACCCTTTTAAGGAGGCTAAGTTAGAATTCAATCCCATAAATTCTGGTTCATCTCATTAGCCAGTATTTTGTCACATGGCCACACTTAGCTATAAGAAAGACTAGAAATTATAGTCTTTTACCAGGGCTCATAGCTACTTCAACAAAATAAGGGTTCTTGGGATACTGGATATTGGTTAATCAAGTCACAGTTTCTACTATATCATCATTCATTTTAAAAAATAAGCCTTAAGCCAAAGTTCTTTGCTAATAACTTAAAATCTTACATTATTAGTGCAGATACTCATCATAATAAACAAATAAATATTAAAAGCACCTGTACATAGATAAATATATAAAACATCAGCAACAAAGTTGATATTGAATAATACTTAATATGTTAGTAATTAAAATAGTTCCTGGCATAGAGTAAGTTATATTTATTTAATAAATATATCATCATATTTATGGATTAATTATTATAGAATGTCCACTAAATGCCAGTAGAAATTCTAATGCCTTTATGAGATAAGGACTCAAAGATTATTATGACAAAGAGGAATATTCATAATGATGAAAGTGTTAATTTATCCAGAGGTATAATAATTAATAAATAAACATAATTAATAATGTAGTCCAAAATATTAGAAGGAAACAGACAGAAGTGAAAAGAGAAATATGTCATTAAATAATAATAGTTAGAAAATTCAATATATCATTTTCAATAATTGATAGAACAGAAAATAACAAGCATATAGAATACTTGAATAATATTATCAATCAACTAGACCTAACTGAAATTTATAGAATAATTCACCCAACAAAAGAAAAATCCAGATTTTTTTCAAGTGCAAAGTATGTCCTACTACCACAATAGAATAAAATTAGAAATAAATAACAAAAATAAATTGAGAAGCTCTCAAACATTTGGGAAAATAAACAAAGTTTATTTATGTAACTTTGTAACTATGTAACCAATTGGTAAAATAAGAAATCACAAGAGAAATTAGAAAATATGTTGAAGTGAAATTGAATTATATAGCTATTTATAAGATGCAGATATATCAATTTCTAAAAGAAAATTTAGATGTTTAAAGGTCTATAATAGAAAAAAATATAAAATCAGTTATAAAGTTTTTTAGTTTGTTAAAGCAGAAAAAAGAAGAATAAACTAAACTCAAAGAAAGAAGGGTAAAAACAATAAAGATCAGAGAAGAAATAGATGGAATAGAAAGCAGAAACACAATAGAAAAATTTTGGGAAATCACAAGTTGGTTCTTTGAAAAGATCAAAATGACAACATTTTTATTAGACTGAACAAGAAAAAAAAGAGAAAAGACAAAAATTTAAAAAAATAACTTGAAAAAGGGAGCACTACTAAGGGTTTTATAGATATTAAAGGATTTTAAAGAAATAACATGAACAACTTTATATCAAAATATTAGACAACTTGGATTAAAAAGACAATTGTCTAGAGCAGCTGTGGGCAAACTACGGCCCGCGGGCCGGATCCAGCCTGTTTGAAATGAATAAAACTAAAAAAAAAAGACCGTACCCTTTTATGTAATGATGCTTACTTTGAATTTATATTAGTTCACGCAAACACTCCATCCATGCTTTTGTTCCGGCCCTCTGGTCCAGTTTAAGAACCCATTGTGGCCCTCGAGTCAAAAAGTTTGCCCACCCCTGGTCTAGAGACACAAATTACAAAATCAACTCAAGAAGGAATAGAAAATTGGAATAGACCTATAACAAAGAAATTTTATTGGAAATTAAAATTTTTCCAATAGAGAAAAGCCAGACCCAAATGTCTTAATAAAATTTACCAAATATTAAAGGACAAATAGTATTAATCCTGCACAAACTTTTCCAGAAATTAGAGAAGAATGGACAATTTTCCAATATGTTTTGAAAGGTCAGTATTATCCCCAACAATGCCATACAGAATTTTAGAAGGAAAGAAAACAACAGATCAATATCTTTAATGAATAGAAACACAAAGGCTTCAACAATCCTAATATATAAAAAGCCAGGGGAGGTCATGACCGAAATACCAGAAGGATGACTGAACAGCAGGCTGTATGGGGCGACCAGGCCAGTGTGGGGGGGTGCACCACAAAATGGCCGGCAGGGGAGGGCAGTTGTAGGTGATCAGGTCAGGAGGGGAGGGCAGTTGGGGGTGACCAGGCTGGCAGGGGAGGGCAGTTAGGGGTGACCAGGCCTGGGTGGGGGGGCAGTTGGAGACAACCAGGCCAGCAGGCAGACAGTTAGGGGTGATCAAGCTGGCAGGGAGGGCAATTGGGGGCCACCAGGCAGGGGGCAGTTAGGGGTGACCAGGCCAGTGGGGGGCAGTTGGGGGTGACCAGGCCAGTGGGGGGGCAGTTGGGGGTGACCAGGCCAACAGGCAGAGGCAGTTAGGGGTGATCAGGCAGGCAGGCAAGTGAGAAGTTAGGAGCCAGCGGTCCCGGATTATGAGAGGAATGTCTGAGGGGTCCCAGATTGGAGAGGGTGCAGGCTGGGCTGAGGGGACCCCCCACCCCCGTGCACAAATTTCGTGCACCGGGCCTCTAGTACCATGATAACTGACATCTGAATTCTATTGGGTGCAGGCTGAGCTTGGGGACCCCACTCCTCCCCACCCCCATGCACAATTTTTCATGCACCAGGCCTCTAGTATATTAATAAACTTATCAAGTAGATTATACACTGTGACTAAATGTTTTTTATATAGAAATGCAAGGTGGTAATATCTGAAAGTCAATGTGATAACATCATGTTAATAAAGCTCAAAAAGCACTTTATCACCCAATAGATGTAGAAAGACATTTGAAAAAATCCAACACCCATTCATGAAGAAAACTCTCAAAAAATTTAGAAATAAAAAGGAGTATGAAAACTAGAAATGAAAAGGCATTTAATAAAAACCTACAGCTAAGTTGATACTTACTGATTAAAAAAATGAATGGTTTAGTCTAAAATCAGGAACAATACAAGAATGTGCACTCTTGTCACTTCTGTTTAACATTTCATTCACTGGTCTTGCCAGTGCTAGAGAATAAATAATTAAAGATTCACAGGTAGTTGCAAAAATAGTACATAGAGGTACCTGATACCCAATGGTATCGCCAATTATTTGATTTCTTTCATCAATGTTCTGTAGTGTAAAAGCATATAAATCCTCACCATGCTTTTTAAAATCCATATCTAAGTATCTTTGAGTTACTGAAATTTGAGTTTTATTTTGGGTTTCCACATGTTCATTGCTAGCGTATAGACATACAATTGATTTAATATATTAATCTTGTATGCTATAAGTTTACTGAACTCATTTATTAATTCTGGAGTTGTTATTTTATTTTTTATTAATATTTTGGGATATGCTATATAGACCATCATGTCAACTGTAAATAGGGATCATTTTATTTATTTCTTTAGTCTATATGTTTTTTTTTTAAATTTCTTTTTTGATTAAGTTATTACATATGTGTCCTTATCCCCCCATTAACCCCACCCCCCCCCCCACTCATGCCCTCACCCCCCTGTTGTCTGTG
>NW_005370224.1:1506928-1528617 GCF_000412655.1 Myotis brandtii
TTTTTTACCACAGTGTAGTATTCCATTGTGTAGATGTACCACAGTTTTTTAATCCACTCATCTGCTGATGGGCACTTAGGCTGTTTCCAAATCTTAGCTATGGTGAATTGTGCTGCTATGAACATAGGAGTGCAAATACCCTTTCTGATTGGTGTTTCTAGTTTTTTGGGATATATTCCTAGAAGTGGGATCACTGGGTTAAATGGGAGTTCCATTTTTAGTTTTTTGAGGAAACTCCATACTGTTCTCCACAGTGGCCGCACCAGTCTGCATTTCCACCAGCAGTGCACTAGGGTTCCTTTTTCTCCACATCCTCGCCAGCACTTACAGTTTGTTGATTTGTTGATGATAGCCATTCTGACAGGTGTGAGATGGTACCGCACTGTTGTTTTGATTTGCATTTCTCGGATGATTAGTGACTTTGAGCATGTTTACATATGTCTCTTGGCCTTTCTTCTGTCTTCTTTTTAAAAGTATCTATTTAGGTCTGTTGCCCATTTTTTGATTGGGTTGTTTACCTTCCTTTTGTTAAGTTGTATGAGTTCCCTGTAAATGTTGGAGATTAAACCATTATTGGTGATAACATATGCAAATATGTTCTCCCATGCACTGCTCCTAGGGCAATGGAAACTAAAGAGAAACAAAAATGGGACTACATCAAAATAAAAAGATTCTTTACAGTCTATATCAGTGATTCTCAACTTTCCTAATGCCGCGACCCTTTACTACACAGTTCCTCATGTTGTGGGGACCCCCAATTTCATTGTTACAAATTGAACATAATTAAAGCATAGTGATTAATCACAAAAACATTATGTAATTATATATGTGTTTTCCGATGGTCTTAGGCGACCCCTGTGAAAGGGTCGTTCGACCCCCAAAGGGGTCGCAACCCACAGGTTGAGAACCACTGGTCTATATGTTTTGTTTCCTTTTCTTGCCTTATTGCATTAGCTAAGACTTGAGATTTTATTTTAGCTTATTAATAAAGTTGATTGCATTGTTTGATTTTTGAACCTTGAGTCAATCTTGCATCCCTGAAACAAAATCCACTCAGTTGGGATATATCACTGCATTAAATATAATAATATTTTTTGAGGATTTTTGCATTCATGCTCAGGAGTGATATTGAGATATAGTTGTCTTATTTTTAAATTTTCTTTCTTTTTGATATAAGAGTAATACCACCTTCCTAAAATTATTTGGCAGTCTTCCCATTTTTTTTCTTTTCTGGAAGAGATTGTATGCAATTACAGTTAATTCTTCTTTAAAGTTTGGTAGAAGTCTTACATGAAACATTCTGGGCTTTCTGATATCCCTTTTAAGATTTTTTAAAAAATTATAATTTCAACTTCTTTAATGGTTACTGCATTATTCAAGTTACCTATTTTATATTAGATGAGTTTGGTAGTTTTTGCTTTTCATGGAATTGATCTATTTTATTTAACTTGTCAAATATATGTGTATGGTCTTATTTATAGTATTGTTTTATTATCCTTTTGTGACTGTTTTCTATTGTGCCGACTACTGTTTAATTCCTAATATTGGTAATTTGTGTTGGCTTTCCTTCTTGTCAGCATTGCTAGAGGTTTGTCAATTTTATTGATCTTTTCAGAGAATAAGCTTTTTTTATTTTCTTTATTTTTTTTTGTTTTCAATTGTATTGATTTGTGCTCTTTATTATTTCTTTCCTTGTGCTTGCTTGGAGTCATTTTGTTCTTATTTTTTAATTTAATAATGTGAGAGCTTTTATTATTGATTGAAGACCTCTCTCCTCTTTTATAAGTTAAGCATTTTATTATACTTTTGTTGTTGTTGCTGTTTTGTTTTGTTAATCTTCACCTGTGGATATTTTTCCATTGAATTTTAGAGAGAATGGAAGGGAGAGGAAAAGACAGAGAGAAACATCAATGTGAGAGAGACACATCAATTGGTTACTTCCTGCATGCACCCCAACCAGGGCCAGGGAACCTGTAACCAAGGTACCTATCCTTGACAGGAATCAAACCTGGGACCCTTCAATCCATGGGCTGACACTGTATCCACTGAACCAGACCAGCTATGGCTATACATTACCTTTGTAATGTTTTACCTGCCTGTTACATGTTTTAATTCTACATGTATTTTATTTTCATTCAGTTCTATGTGTTTGTAAAAAATAATTACTTAAGGCTTTCTCTTTGATTCACAGATCACTTAGAAGTATGCTATTGAATTTTCTAGTATTTGGGTATTTTTTTTCTTATTTTTCTGTTATTGACTTTGATTCTATTGTGGTGGAAAATCACACTCTGTATGATTCCAATACTTTTAATTATGCTGAGCTTTGTTTTATGGCCTAGGATATGGGAAGTAGATGTTCAGTTAACAAATTTATAAACAGTAAATCCATAATACATCTAATATGAGCCATAGTCATCAATTTAAGGAAGGAAACATATGAACAATATACGGAATAATGTGAGGAATGTAAGAAAAGCAAATGAACAATTTGTCTTAAAAATGAATCATAAAATTTTTTTGTGAGCTTTCTGGTTGTTCATTCTGGCTGTAAATATTATAAATACTTTGGGCAATCTTTTCTGTATTACAAGTATAAATGCAGAAAGAAGGCTTAATTGCTCAAAGATTTTAGTGGTATGTTAGTTTTTCTTTGTCAACATCTATTTCCTTTCCCCAGTAACATTTCAGTTTTCCTGTTGGGACAGTGTCTATTCTCCACTGAGTGTAATTTAATTAACTTTATCCTCATTTATAATGAGTTAAATGAAAGTACAGTTTAGTGATTAAGTTTTAGTCATTTTGCCAGAGAATTTGAATCCTGAGCAAACTCCTGGAAAGATTGGCGAATGGCTGGAAGCAATTCATGTCTGAAGGATCCTTAGTTGATGCTTTTTTTTAACCAGCCTAATCCAGTTGTGAAATAGTTGTCCTTCTTTTTGTTGTTATATCTCTTGCTTAATGTCCTTTCAGAATTTTCTGCTTCTTGGATTTTTCAAGCGATGAACATTCAACTTCCCACTTATATTGTGGAACTGGACCCCCACATCAATGACCTTTTACCAAAGTCCCATGTTTAAAAAGAAATGGTTTATAGTTATTGCAGGCAACATCTGATTGTGATGATAAAGGAAGTTTCCTTATTTTGACTGTAGTTATATCTGGAAAAATAGTGTATTCTAGTATTTAAAAGTTCAGGTTCTGTCACATACTACATGTGAATCCTTGGGAAAGTCACTTAGCCTTTTTATTTTCCAATTGGGACTATTAATGTTACATACATCAATGAGTAATTCTAAGAATTAAAGTAATTAATATTGGTAAAGAGCTTGGAACAGTACCTAATCTGTATTAAACATCCAGAAAATATCAGAAATTGATTTACATCAGCTACTTGTGAAAAACTTCACAAAATATACAAACTTCAGATTTCTAAGTAGTGGAGGGGATCAAAAGCAGTCTTATTATTATTATGGGGGACATTTTGAGTAAGAAAATAGGAAAAAAGTCAGATTATTAAAAAAATGGAAGTCCTTAGAAATTTAAGAAACTGAATTAAATTTAAAGGAAATCAGCAAGTCTCTTCAGGTCATAAGATAGTAGTTTAAATAGAGAAGAACAAATTTTACTTGTGATGACTGGGAAATAGTGAGGAAGATCATGAAAATTTTCACACATCCACTCTTAGGCATCATTCAAAATCAAGCTTAAGCCTGACTTTTTCCAGACTTTTTCCAACAACTCTACATTCTTCTTGACCTTATGTAGTACAATTAACCTGGCAATTAAATGTTGTCTGCTGAAAATCTTTGGTGACTTTTTGTTCTCTTTGTCCTCTCCACATTTATTTACCCCTGTCTTACCTGCCCAATTTATTCTTTTTTTTCCAGTCCCATTACTACTCCTGTAATTTAGGCCCTCATTATTCTCAGGTTGACTTTGCAATAGCTTCTTAACATGTCTTCCCACTTTAGACTTGATACCCCTGTTCCAATGTCTTCTCTTCCTTTCCAATCTGTTCTGCAGTTTGTCACCAGAATAAGTTGTTTCAAGGTCCACAATTACCATCTTCTCTCCAAAGCTTTTTCAGATCTGTCTCCTACTAAACAGCACAGTTACCGTCTATGTGCACTCTTTAGCATTTAAATAAGACCTTCCACAAACTGAAAAACATAGTTTTTCTACCATTTTTTGCCTTTTTTGAGTACTTACAAGCAAAAAATATATTTTGTCCCTGTCTACATTCCTCATAGGCTATAACTATATATTTCACATAGTAGCATTGCCAAAGTCCACCCTAAATTGAAATAAATTACCATCTAATTGGTACTTAGCTGTACATCTTATCCACTTACTTTTTTTCTTTTTTGAGGTAGGAGATCAGGCAATATTTTCTCATTCTTTCCACCACACCTAACAAAATGCTATGCATAAAGGCTCATTAAATTGTTAAAGTGAATATAGCTGAATTGGAAATCTTAGGAGCTGGAAAAAGAGAGAGCTAAATTATTTTTCTCTGATTTTATTGCTTATTTAATGTAAAGCTTTGGACAGTTCACCTAAATACACAGTGCTTCATTTTCCTCATCCTTTAAATGTCAATAATGATATGTTCTTTGCTCCCTGGGTGCATGTGGAAATAATTGATGTATTTTGTGAGAGTTTGGAGAATGCTGAAGAAGAACATTATTAATCATCATCATGAGCAGCAGGAGAAAATACTTGCTAAATACTGATATGAGCATGATTCTATGCAGAATGAGATAAGTAGGAAAGTTCCTTGTCCTCCAGGAGCCAGCAATAAAACATGAAAATCACATACAGATGTAGCATCCTTGAAGAAAAATATACTCAAGGGCACCCAAAGACAAGTGCCAAAACCAGATTGTAAACTTCCTGAAGCCAGGTATTAATATACAACCCATTAAACCAATTAGTAAATCAATCGTAACTTGAGGAAAATAATTTCATAGTTGACATATATTAGGTAAGTTTGATACCAACTCATACAGACACCTTAGCAACAAAGGTCAAATGAAGATAGATCTAGGCATGGAAAAACAAAAACCAAAACAAAAAAAGACTACAAATTCATAATGAATCCTGATATAACTGGGCTGCTGTACTGGAACCATAATGGGGTATATTTGGGCACATGTGTATGTGTGTATGTGTGTGGGCATGGAGGAATGCTGGTGGTGGGTTGATGGGGTGAGGAAGAGGGCAAGGATTTAGAAAAAAATGTCAGGGAGAAGCAGATTACCATTATATAAATGTGGTCCACTAATGATTTTTTAAAAGATCACTATACTTCTTTAAGGAAAGAATACTTTGATGGGTGGTAAGGCTTGGCAGAAAAATGTTTTTTATAGTAGTGATGGCATGAGTGGTTTGGACTTGAATAAGACTGTAGAGTTGGCATGATAGGTAATATATTCTAATTTCCTATTGGCTAAACAGGATGTCTGCTATCCTAGTTCAATGCTGTGGACTGATCTCTGACACCTTTAGGAGAGAAAAATATCAAGAAACTGAGTTGTTCACTAACATTACTACATAATGAATTGATTGCACAGCAGGAAGACAATAATGAAAAAGGTAGACTGAGTAGTTTGATAGAATATTCAGTTTCTCACCAGGCATGCTTGTCAGCATGTAGTCACTGCACTGGTTCCAATTAATCCTGGGGTTTGGATGGTCCATAATGGTGTTAGTTCCAGAAAAATGGAGGAGGACTACTTAGCCCCTGGCTGAAATGGGCAGCTCAGGTCCAAAGTGACTGCTTTTTGAGTCTGTACTCTAGGGGGCCAGCACGACCCCAGGCACTTCACAACTGAATCACTTTGACCCAAAGTCATTTGTTCAATCATAGTTGACAAAAGGTAACAGAGACTTTCTACTGTTGGGAAAACAAATGGATCTCTTGGCTGTTTTCATAAAGATTGAGGGGGACTTAAAATAGCCTGAGGTTAATATTATAAATCTTTCTAAAAGAGATTTTCAGAACATATTCTTTATCCCAGCATTGGATCAATCTCACAAAATGACATATTTTCAAACTACAATGAAGCAAAACAACTTATTCTTCAAAAAAGTTGAAACTATTAAGAAAGCTTTTCCTTTCCTGGCTTTTTAGTTTGTTTCACTTATCCTTTTATTCTTGAACCTCAACCAAAGAAATAACTCAGACAAAAATGTGTGATGAATACGAATTGACCTTTTCAATGGCTTTGTGACTATTCACATAATCTTTATTGGTATCCAGAGAGTTCCTTGAATGCCCAATGGTGGAGTGATTCGTGGTAAGCTGGTATTAGGCATGAGCTTTAATGCTATAGTGGAGAGAAAAAATAACATCAAAAAACCATAATATAATAAGGAATCCAATCTCTAACCCATGTACTTATATAGACCTTCTACAAAATTAAAATTCCCTTGTAGTGTTGACTAGTAAATATTTTTGGCATTGTCCTGCACATGCTAATTTAAAAAAGAGGAGAGTAAATAAAAATTAATTTTGATCTTTAGATGAAAAGATATTTTGAGGAGATATGAGAGAATCTAAATTAAAATGGAAACTGAGCATAGGAACAAGACTTCAGGGAAAGAATAAACCAATAGAGCCAACTATAAAATATTTATACCACTTTCCGGTAGGCCTTACAGTTTTATTTTATGAAATACTAAATATTTATCCCCCTTTCCCCTCTTATATTTTTAATTCAAACTTGTTGACATCTCCTCTTGCATTGGGACAATTTTTGAAGCAGAATGGCCTGGCTTTAATTGCAGCAGCAACATTTACTGATATAACCAAAATGAATGAATGTTCACATTGTCCTCTAACTAATGGGAGGCCATGTTATACCCCTGACTCTGCTTTTCCCTCCATGCATGACTTGCAGTCTCAATTTGCTTATTATTTCTGACTGTGTGAGTGTTTGCGTGTGTACACATATACATACACATGTGTGTGCATTTGTTTCAAAAATATGAAACCTGACCAATGCAAAATTTCTTATCAATAAGAAATAAAGTTTGATGAATGAGGGAAAGTAAATCGACCTGTAGTATAAGAACATACATAAGAGACTGTTGTTATCACAATCAAAATGTAATTCAGGAGAAATTTATCTTAATACCTTTGGTCTAATATTTACAGTCACTAAGTGTGTGAAGGGGTCCCTTAGATCTGTAATACATTATCACCTTTGATGGGGGAAATTCCATGGAGAATAATGTTATCTAATTTGAAGATTAAAGAAAGATTCACCTTTTCAAATACCCATGGGAGTTCTTTCTTTTCTTGCTAAGACCTGCTACATTTCTATAGTGTCTATTATAGGATAAATTGAGTTTTTCATCACAATGTTATTAGCTCTTACAGAGCCTGAGGAGAAGTTGCTCTGACCCTCCTTCCGTACTTGTGAATCAAACCTGTTTTTAGGTCTTAGTTTCCAATTCTGGTTCTTTTCTGCCACTTACTAGGCTTTCTGAGCCTTGATTTTATAATCTGTAAAATGAAGTAATTGAGTATAATGGTCTCTAAAAATCATTTCTAATATTAAGAGAGACAAGTAAAAAAAGAGAACAAGAAGGAGAAAGAGGACACTGAAGAATATTTGGAAACCTTTGCTTCATGGTCTGATAGAGAGAGACACCATTTGTCATCCACAGTTTATGCACTGCTGAAAATGCAGTGGCCAGGTAGCAAGTGCACCTCATAACTCTAGGACCTACTGCACATAACTCATTGTTATGTAATTTTTGTTTGGTGCCAGGTGGGTGCACTGTTTGCCAGGAATTTATACTTTAGCACAACAACAGGGCACACCAGACAAAGAGCTGGGTTGGGATGTCTTTGTTCAGGGAACAATTAAAATGTATTTATACTGAGTAATAAAAACTTCCCCAAATGTAAGGCACTGCAGTAAGGCACAATGTGTGATTGCACTTCTTCCATAATAATGTCAATGCTATTCCCCTTGACTTGCCAGTAATTATGGAACTAAGGTAGTAAAATTTACAAAAAAAAAAAAGAGAGAGAAAGGAAAAGTATTAAAAATCATCATTAAGTGCCCAAACGTTAAATATATTTCAATGTTTAACTACAAATATAATTAGAGATTGATGAAACTTTGCGAGATAAAAGGAAGAAACATAAAATTGATAATTTGGGAAATTTTATTGATCTTAGAAGTCTCTTGGGCATTCACCCTCCTTTGGTGGAATAGAAACTCTATTTCTTAATCCATTTCCCAAGAGCCTTCACAAAACCAAAGTCTCAAGACCAAGATGGTTTTTTTTGTCCATGTGTTTTGTTTCCATTGGCAACTTTACTCCTGAGTCACAGGGATGTTTAACTCCAGACCCCTGAAGTGAGTGAGAATAGAAGAAGGAACTGCATTTCCCTCAGATCCTGCTAACAGTAAGCTAGGTTTTCTTCACCCTAAACTTCACATTTAATTTCAGCTTATGCTATTTGGAAGCTTTCTAGGGCTTTCTCACCTATAGTAGCCTCAAAACTAAAGGGTTTTGGATGAACTTTGTTGGTCCCACAAGGCAAACCCTTCCAATATGATTTTTGTATGTTAGAAAGCTGTGTCCTTGCATGTAGCTTGAACTTTGTTCAATGTTTAAAAAAGTGTCTCAGCCACAGCCACAGTTTGTTTTCCTCAGAGTAAATTTTGCAGCATCATTTGTGATTGAAGCCTCTGTGTGCTCACCAAGCCTGATCATCTCTCATCCAGAAAAAGAAAATCAATTTTAATTCTTGAAAGATGAGCAATGAGTGTTATTTGTTATTTATACTTAAAGAAGGGTCATTTCCATCCCACCACCTCCCCACTCTCTTCCTAGGGGCTTACAGAAGGAATTTACAGGAAACCAATAGATATGGATTATATTATATGTAAGGCCAGTTACTGTACAAATGTCTTTGACATTCTGAGACTAATCCTACACTAAGGGTTGAAAATATAAGGAGAGTCAATCTGAACATCTACTGTTATCTTACTGGCAAATTCAGTAGGTCCTACCACTTAACTGTAGCTAAGTTTAGTTTTCACATGGTGGAAAATCTTGTTCACAGACAGATTGTCTTGGGATGTCACTTTTAGCAATGAGAATTCATGTATGTTAGTCACTTCGTTAAATTCAGTTACTGAAAATAGTAGGAAGTCGGCCTTCCATATCTGTTTGAATGGATGAATGATTACGTAATGCATTCTCTGGGAAATGTGCAGTCACAAGTAACTTCATTTATGCTGAAGACAGGATTTTCTTATTTTTCAGCTTTAGTTCACCTTCCATTCTCGATCTTTTATTTTCTTGGAGAGGCTCTTTAATTCTTCACCCAGTGAATGTACAATAATAAGACACATAAAATAGGAAGACATGGACTTTTAGGGCTAGGAGAAGCTTAAGCTACTAAGTAGACTAGAGTCTCTGCCTCCATTCTGGAGCCAGGTAATCCTTGAAGATATCCCAGAAACACAAGGAGAGCTTCAGATAAAATATGTTCTGTTGGGGTCAAGAAGTAAAATGCATGAAAATCTAACAAGTATAATGACGTGGAGAATAGGATTCATATATTCATAGGTGACAGAGAGCAAGATGAGTAGATCAATAATTAGATAGGTTTTAATGATAAGCACCTGAAACATAATTGCAATAAGTAGATCAATAATTAGACAGATAGGTTTTAATGATAAGCACCTGAAACATAATTGCCATAAGTTAGGAGTATAATTAATATTTGATAAAAGAGTGAATAAACTAACAGCCAGCAGAGCACGCAATGTATTGTCAGACAAACCTAGAGATTGTGTCTAAACTCAGGGACTTCTTACTTTCTTTTGCAATCTCCCTCCTTCCCTCATCCATAAAGTGAAGATAATAATAATATTAATCTTCTGAGGATATAATTAGAATACATACACACACGTACACAGGAAAAGGCCCATCAGGTCAGATTTGCTCAGCTAATATATATACTTAAATTCTCACCCAAAGATATATTTCCATTGATTTTTAGAGAGAGTGGAAGAGAGAGGGAAAGACAGACAGAAATATCGATGTGAGAGAAATACATTGATTGGTTGCCTCCTGCACACCCTCTGACCGGGGTTCGGGCCAGGGTGGAGTCTAAAACCAAGGTACATGCCCTTGACCAGAATCGAACCCAGGACAGTCTGATGCTCTATCCATTGAGCCAAACTGTCCATGGCTCTTGTTTATTTTATTTCTATCATTACTAATAGCTCTAACAACTACCACCTGTAATAGAAGAAAAGTATTATTTCTTTTTTTAAAATATATTTTTTATTGATTTCAGAGAGGAAGGGAGAGGGATAGAGAGAGAGACTGAAAGATCAATGATGAGAGAATCATTTATTGTCTGCCTCCTGCACACCCCTTACTGGGGACTGAGTCTGCAGTCCTGGCATGTGCCCTGACCAGGAATTGAACTGTGACCTCCTAGTTTATAGGTCAACACTCAACCACTAAGCCATGCCAGCTGGGTGAAAATTATGATTTCTAGCTCTAAAATTTAAAATATATTTATAAGCAAAAAATTGTATCCTAGACAAATCCTGATTGGGTAGTTTCAAACAACTGTCCAAAATGTTCTCTGAACCTTATTAGTGCAATGTCTACTTTTTAATAAAAAACACCCAACACCTTTTACTTAAAGAAACACAGTTCTCACCTACATGCTCACTGGCTTTTTGAAGAACTGCCCCAATTTACTTGGAAAGATAAAAACTAAACACATTAATCTGTGAGACTCTTACCCTGGAGCTCACAAACTTTCCAAAAGATTCATGTATAGATTTTAGTGGGTTTTGAATTTGGATGGGAGAAAAATTACATCTATCTTTTCATTAACCTATAACTAAAATTTATCATATCCTTCAATTATGACTGTAGGTTACAAACTACAGTGTTACTAATAGTTTCTGAGGCTGTCAACAATAGACATCACACATATTTTCACATTATATTACTGTTGTCACAGATACCTTGAACTATCTTTCAAAATTATAGTAGTTATTAGGCCTGCTACTAAATTGTGTTATATGTGCAACCATCATATATAGAACTAAATCCCAAATTTTAGCTTTTATGATATATTGTAACTGTATTTTAATATAATTGGTTTCTTGTGTATCATATATTTTATACTTTAGAATCATTATTCTGAGAAGGAATCATAGTCTTCATCAGACTGCTTTGAGATTCATTGCACAAAAAAGGTTAAGAATCTCAGGAATAAAGAGATAAGTTGGAGGATAAATAAACATGATTTTTGTCTAATGATTAGATTATATTTGTAAATTAATGAGTATGTTAGGTATCTCTGAAAGGGAAACCAGAGTTCCTGAAAGTTAAAAAAAATGGTTACCTATGAGTTTTAGGACAACCTAAAAGCTTTGGAATAGACTTAACAATAATTGTTAATGTGTTCCGGCAAAGGGATCTTCACACTGGTATGGTTATATGCCCCTTAAAATAATATTTTAAATTGGCTTTTAAAATTTTCAACATAAATGTACTTAAGCAGAGTGTAAATTCTTGTGTATTATAAATAATCATATTTAAAAATAAAACCATTAATTACATTGTTCTTGAAACATTTCAAATAAAATATAATTACAAAGGTCATTTCATACCCTCAGTGTTTATTTAACAGGGTATACAAATGAGTTCTATTTTTACAGTTGGAAAATTTATATCCATTTTTAAAAATCTTTTAAAAATCATATTTCTGTTCCTGGCATTAGAGAACTGAAAAAAAAAGCAATTACAGTGCCTGATTACAGAAATGACCTAATTTCTCCTTATTTGTTGTTCTGCTGACTTTTACTTGGGTCAGTGAATCAGAGTATAACTGAAATGGATGTAGGAAAGGAAAAGCTATACCACAAGTAATAGAGGACCTGGGAATTGATTTTCCTCAATCTACCCATGTCCTTATACCTCTTGCAAATTCTTCACACATATCCCAGTTGCGGGCCACTCTTCTAGCTGAAGGGCTTAATAAATAGGTGGTGGAGCACTGGGAAGGCATTTTTGAAGCAGGAGTCATAGAAGAGCTGTAGTGTCGTTTGGGGAGATGCCATGAGGTCAGAAGCATGAACTTCTCTTGGGAAAATATATGAAGGAACAGAAGGGTAGAAGCATCAAAGTATTTAGTTTTACCCAAAGATTTACTACATGTTGGCTGGTTTATAGCAGCAGAACCATGGTGCAATGGTTGTTCTTTTCTGGGTAATGTTTACAGGCACCATGATGACTTCAATGGCATGTATATTGATGCAAAACATTGTCATTTCTTAATCAACTACTGTAGCAGAAAATATATATTATTTTCATATCTCAAAGCAATTTTGTAATGTCACATTATCAGCATTTCATAAGTGAGAAGAATCAGAAAAGTTTAAAACAACTCATCTGAGAAAACACAGAAAGTGGCCAATGTTGAATTTAATTTCAATCTTATATGACACCTGTATCAAGATCATGACACTGTAGGTGGGAGATTGAATTCACTCACTTGTAGGGTTTTTTTCCCAATAGAGATGCTATCTTTATGCCAAGGTGGATAATGTGCTAATATAAGGAGATCATCATGAGCATATGGTGCTGTGCGAGGTCAGTTGAGGACAAGTAACTGTAAGGTGGCTGGGTTGGAGAAGCTAGATGGAGGATGCATGACCTGAAGTACATTGTCTAAAATGAATAAGAGTGGGTATCTAGGAAAGTATGAGGACAATTCAAACAAAGTAACACGGTAAGGAAAGACATAAAGCAGAAATTAGCCTTGCTTCGAGAGAATTCGCTGAAAATAATGGTCTGACTAGAAAAGAGGGAATATAGAAAAGAGAGAATGAGGTTGCATACAACAGACTAAAGACAGATTAAAGATGCTCATGAAAGCCAGGCACATATAGTAATGTAAATAGACGGGGACATTTTATAATTGAAACATCAATGATATTTGTTCAATAGATAGCACATAGACTGTAATGTCATCAATTTCCAACATTTTACACACACACACACACACACACACACACAACTATTTCTGTTTTTGAAACAGTAGGCTTGCTCCTGCATCTTTGAGCAATTGAGTAAGTGAAATCAGACAAGGGAACTTAAGGTAAAATAAAAATAGAATGTCTGCTGTTCAAAAGACATCATGGATGAAAGAGAAAGAAGCTAAGTAAGACTGTAGAAGGTCTCAAACACCAGGATGTGGAGAAGAAAGAATTGCAATAAAAGGCCAGAAAGAGCCAACAGGTAGCAATCCTGGGAGTAGCTCAGGAGAACTCAGGAAAAGGTCAAAATGATTACTGCTCCAAAGCAAGGAGATACAGTGATGTTTTTTTATTCTTTATCTTAATTCTTTTAAGGTCTGAATCTCCCAAGATTAATATGGGGAGAAAAAGCACCCTGGTCTGACTTTTATGATAAAGCTTTAGGTCTTGAATAAGATATTTTCTTTTGTTTGTTTTATGTTTTGAAAACTCTAAAAATTCCTATTTTATATTCAGTACCTTGTCTTTGCAAAGGAAAAAAAAGGTTCTTTTTATACTGCCTTTCAGAAAAATAGAGGATCATGGAGGTGAAAGTAACCTTAAGAGGTTACTGTATCTTACAGACACAACACGGAAACCCCTAAAGTTTGTCTTTTTGCACACCTAATTCATTTTTCCAGGGCATGTGTTAGCATCTGTTAATTGAACAACTGGTCTGTACCAAACATCTTACATACAATTTAATCCTCACCATTGGACTGCAATGGGTATATTATTGTCATTTAGCTTTAGAAAATTTATGAGGCAAAAGAAATAGATATAGTTTGTAGCAGAGCTTGAAATTGGATACGATGCCAGCAAACTTTCTGCCTATAACTTTGATGTCACACAGTATGACCCAGCTCTCTTCTTGGTTCATTAAAACGTCTAGTGCCCTGGTGTTCTGCCATTTCTAGCCTCCCCAAATCTACTCTCCTCTCTGTGAAAGATCCATAATATGTTCATTTCAGTGAATGTAAACCACGTGGTTACTTTTAGGTATGTTACCTGCACTTGAATACTGTGAGATGAAAGACTTGACTCTCTGTTGGTTGGAATTTTACAATGTAACCTTAACATTTTCTAAGTAATTTTTATTTTGGAAGATCCTCAAGAATGGGCTTGATGTATACTCCCTTGCTTACCTTCCCAGTGTTTAATTACTCTTCAGACCAAAGCTGACAAAGCTGTTATAAACCATCTATTTTGTTCTATAAGGGTTGTTCCTGCAATCATAAGCCTATCCTTGAAATGCTGTTGTCAGCTCATCTATCTAGCTAACAGCATCTTCAAGCTCCTACAATTCCTGGACCTACTTTCTTTTCCTATCAAAATTTCTTTCTATTTTTAGAGTTGACCTAGGAAATGCTGGGTATTCTTGTATTTGCCCCCCCCTCTGTTTATCATGCTATAAGTACAAAGCACTTATTACATTCCTCATTGTTTGAAAGTTAGCAGTTATTTGTTTGTTAGTTGGTTAGTTGCTACATGCCTATCATCCTCTTAAGATGCATGGACCCTGCCCCAGTGATTTAGGTAATTGCCACCTAAGGACATTTTCCCCCTTGATTTTTAGAGAAAGAAACATCCATGTGAGAGAGACATATTTATTGGTTGCCTCCCATACCCCTCCTTACCCAACAGGGGGCCAGGGATAGAGCCTGAAACAGAAGTATGTGCCCTTGAACTTGCAATCCTTCAGTCTGCGGGCTGATACTCTATCCACTGAGCCAAACTGGCTGGGGCATAGGTTATATTTTTAAGTACAGTCCTAAGTCACAGTTGGCCTTCCCAGATGCAATAACAAACTACAAATTCATGCCAATCTTAAGAAACAGAAATCTGAATTCATGGCTATTTTGATCAAGAAAAGGGAACTAATTCAAGTCAAAAATGACTCACAAAGACATTTATTCTTGGGCTGTTAATAATTTTTTTTGGAGATTATTTTATTTTACCTAATTACTCTATTTCTACTCTACATAGTTTTTTTTTATAATTGACTCTGGATAGTCAGGAAATTAATAGTAAAGCATCAAAATAATTCTGAACAACTTACCTATGATGATGTAGTGTTTCAGAAAATCCTGTGCTGTCATCTTCGGCTGTCCATGCACTGTTTCATAATCAGCAGTGACAAGTTGTATAAAGACAGTTATCTCCTCTAGCCACTTAGAAACATTACAACATGTGAAGGACAACTGTTAATTGAGAGAGAAAGGATTAGATGAAAGAAAAAGGAAAAAGATGAGGAAATACTTACACTACTTTATTGGATAGATTCTTACTCATGAAAAATTCTTGACTAAAACATTTACACTGGAAATTGACAGGACAAAACAGAACTCTCAAATCTTCCCTCTATTTGATTAACTTTATGTTTGTAGGAGAAGGGTGGTGGGAAGCAGAGTGTGGTTCTTAACTTTGAGTGTTTATCAATGTAACTGGTAAATAGAGAGAGGATAGACAATACTAAAGGGTCAATTCCCTGAGCTCTATAAAGCTGCAGCATCAGTTTCTTTCTTTTTAAAAATATATTTATATTGATTTTTAGAGAGAGAGAGAGGAACTGAGAGTGGGAGAGAGAAACAGATCTGTTGCCTCCCATATGTACCCCTACTGGATATCTAGCCCGCAACCTGGGCATGTGTCCTGACCTGGAATCAAACCAGTGACCTTTCAGTGCTTGGGAAGACCCTCAAACAATTGAGCCACATGGGCTAGGGCCAGTGTCAGTTTCTTTAAAGAAATATGTTATTTGCATATCAATTTGTCTTCAAAGGCAAGATTTTTTTTTCTCAAAACTCTTCTAAGAAGAAAAAAATTCTTAAGTTATTTTATGTGCAGAATTTTTGATATGGAATTGATTTTTGAAATAAATGGATAGCTTGGTAGATAAATAGAAGTTTACAGAAAAATATCTGGGTTTGGAAGATAATTATAATATCATGCACCCTTTTGATGTCATGCTATATTTATGGACAGTTATGTTCTGAATGAATTCCTTAGATCTAAAAATTTCTGCTAGAAATACAATTTTACATTCAGACTTTAGACTTTAACTACTAGTTAAATGAAGATAACCAATATTCTTGTATCGATGGCTTTCAGAGGCATAAATGTTACCACAAGTGACATTACAAAATTAGAATTTCTCTTAATTGTCTTAGATGCTGCAGAATGGCTACAATTTATACATGGTTTGGAGTTCAACACTTCTGAGTTCAGATTCTGCCTTCTCCACTTTTTACTGCATAATGTTGGACATGTTGATTTATCCTCCTGTTGTTCAATTTTTTCGACAGCATTGAGAAGATAAAATACCTCAGATAGATCCAAAGTAAGTGAGTTTTCACCATAGCTAAGATTTGTAAACAGCCTAAGTGCCCATCAGCAGATGAGTGTATTAAAAAAACTGTGGTACATCTACACAATGGAATACTACTCTGCTGTAAAAAAGAAGGAACTCTTACCATTTGCAACAGCATGTATGGAACTGGAGAGCATTATGCTAAGTGAAATAAGCCAGTCAGAGAAAGATAGATACCACATGATCTCACTCATTTGTGGAATATAGTGAACAACATAGGCTGATGAAAAGGGATAGATCCAGAGACAGAGAAGCAGTAATAAGACTGTCAAACCTCAGAGGGAAAGTAGGGGAGGGTGGGGGTAAAGGGGAGAGATCAACCAAAGGACTTGTATGCATGCATGCATATAAGCCCGACCAATGGACACAGACAACAGGGAGGCGAGGGCATGAGTGGGGGGGGGGTTATGGGGGGAATGAGGTCACATATGTAATACCTTAATCAATAAAGAAATTAAAGATTGAAAAAAAACACACAAAAAAGTAAGTGAGATAACACATATAAAACACTGAATGCAACACCTACCCCAGAGCAGGTAATCCCAAATCATGATCATTTTATTAGTAATAAATAATATATGCTAAGCATACAATTTATATTTGATTCAGACTGAAAATTAGATAAATAACCATGAGAATATGTATTCCTTAGTAAAACACAGCTGGGACTGATTGCTGATGTGTTTACTCCCAGTCCTCTTTCATTTGAGTTTAGCTTTGTGGGTCTTTATTAGGAGAACTAGAGTGGCCCTGGACTGGACCTTAAATTTCATAATAGAATTTCCAAAGATCACTGCTTAAATGCAGGTTGTCCTCTTTCCACTTAATTATATGATTTAGTTAAGTCCAGGCATTCTGATGCTTCACTTTATATTGTCTATCTTTCCCCCTCTCCCATTGGATTACTTTATACATCTACCCCCCAGCTATGTCTCAGATTTCTTGAGCTATGAAATACAATTGATCATGTAGTAGTTGGTCAATAAAAATTGACTAATTTATGGCATTCATCCTCTCTCTTTCTTTAGGGAAGAACTCCCCAGTTTCTTGCACCCAGGGGAGAGTATTACACATTCACATAACATAGGATGAAGAACATCTGTTTTCTGTTACAATAATCCTACCTCTTAACTATCTTTAAATGAATGTATACCCTTAAGCAAGTTCCCTGGTCCTCTCCCATGGTCATTGAGGAAGGAGCCCTGCTCTCAAGCCTTCTTTTCTGAAGTTAAAAACTAAATACTTGCCCTGGCCAGTTTGGCTCAGTGGATAGATCATTGGCCTGTGGACTGAAGGGTCTGGGGTTAGATTCTGGTCAAGGGCACATGCCTGTGTTGCAGGCTTGATCCCCAGTACGGGGCGTGCAGGAGGCAGCCAATCAATGATTCTTTTTCATCACTGATGTTTCTATCTCTCTCCATTCTCCCTTCCTCTCTGAAATCAATAAAAAATATACATATATTTTTAAAAAGCATGTGAAAGTGGAAAACCCTGTCTTGTTCCTGTTCTTAGAGGAAATGGTTTTAGTTTTTTGCCCATTGAGTATAATGTTTTTAAAAAACAAACAAAACAAAAAACTTAATACTTTCCTTCCTCCCCTAAACATTAACAAATGCAATAATAACAGAGAAGCTCATTCCTATCTGTGAATCATTTACAGTATGCAACAGATAGGCTTATAAACCCCTTCTAAATTTGTCCCTCTGTAACCCAAATCAGCTTTGTTAGAAATCCTAGACTCTGAGTTGGCCCTCGGTAAACAGGTTTGGTTGAATCGACTGTGCCTAATCCCCAAATTTCTAGAACTGAAATAGAGGATGCTCTTATCTTTAACTTTCACTGAGTTCTCTGTTATATAATTTGTTTCCCTGTTCAATTTATCATGTGAAGGGGATCTAATTTCCAGCCAGAGAGCTAGTTTTTGTCACTCGCATGTAGCTAATCAGCAGTAAGAGAAACATAAACACATTTGACAGCCCCATGGCTTCTATTAAAACTTGTTTTCCTCAGACATTTTCTGGGAGTGTCTAGGACCATACTGAAATGAAATAAACACATAAACTTAGGCTACTGTAACTAACAGACATATAATTGCAATAATAAAACAGACGGAGTTCCAAACTAAAGAACACTGGGATGTTTTTCTATTTTGGAGATCATTTCTATGTGAGTAAAGAAAAGTTATAAACTCCATTGGCTGTGTCAGTAAAAAAAAAAAGGCATTTACTGATGGGTTTAAATCTCAGAAGCAGGCAAACCATCAGAGAGGGTATTTTGATAAGGTATGAGAAAGTTCTTTTATAGAGGCAATGATGTGTTTTCCTTTTGAAGTCGACAAGATGGTTTGCAGTGGACTTTCACAGTTAAGTAATCTAAGACTTTGAATAGATAATGAAAAACAACCTGCTTACGCTGCAAGAGTAGCAATGAAATTTTTTTGTGCGTGTGTCTTTTGGAACTAGAAAAGGACTGGGATGTCTAAGGGAAACATCTTAGCCTATTGAACAAAATTAATACATATTTTTATCACCCTCAATTTCTAACACATTATAAGAAATGACTGGGTAAAAAGTTATTGCATCTCTAAAGAACAGAATTAATGATACTAGACCCAGTTGAATTATAAGGTATGGTTGAAAGGAACTGATTTTATATAGCCCTTAATATATACTCCTATGTCACAAAATTTCTAACAGATTCTATAAATGGAATGCACAAAGCGAGCTTAGAATGTTTGTCTAAAAGAAGATAAGGTAAGATGCAGGGTGGAGGATAATTATATCTGTTTGAAAATCAATTTAGCTGAAACATATATTGTCTGGCTCCAAATAAAAATTAAAAAGAAAACTAGACAACACTACTTTGTTGACAGAACTCTGTAGGTGATATTAGCATCAGCCTGTCATGCACTCTGCACTTACTGAGCCCATTTCAGCCAGATCAATGTGCTGCTCTTACCTTCACCTACAAGGTATGGGTTATTTTTGAGTAGGTGAAATGAATTATTCTTAATTATTCTTATTTTTATTAGGCAAACTCCAAATGGTTCCCTGATCACTACTCATTCATGAGCCTTGGCCTGACCTCTGGCCCTTTAGCATTTCTTATCAATAAGAATAGATCTGATTTCATTAGTTTTTACTTTGAACTTGAAACCTACTAGTATATGCTTCTAAGTTCTGCCTGCCTACTGCCCTTGACTCTGTCTTTATATCAAATTCTAAGGACTCCTTGGGGGTGGTTTATTCTCACATTGACCCCTTCATTTTATTTCCATCTTTGCCAAGAAATCTTTTTTTTAAAATATATTTTTATTGATTTCAGAGAGGAATAGAGAGGGGGAGAGAGATAGAAACATCAAAGATGAGAGAGAATCATTGATCGGCTGCCTCTGGCCTGCCCCCTACTGGGAATTGAGCCTGAAACCCAGGTCTGTGTCCTTGACCCGAATTGAACCTGGGATCCTTCAGTCCCCAGGCCAACGCTCTCCAGGGGTGGGCAAACTTTTTGACCCGAGGGCCACAATGGGTTCTAAAACTAGACCGGAGGGCCGGAACAAAAGCATGGATGGAGTGTTTGTGTGAACTAATATAAATTCAAAGTAAACATCATTACATAAAAGGGTACGGTCTTTTTTTTTTAGTTTTATTCATTTCAAACGGGCCGGATCCGGCCCGCGGGCCGTAGTTTGCCCACGGCTGTGCCAAATCAGCTAGGGCACAAATCTTCAACTGGTCATTGAGATCACAGATGTGCCACTTTTATGAAGTAGAACATATAATACTAGTTAAGTTGATATCCTACAATAGACACTCCTGTTCTGCTGCTAATTTTTATCTAAACCCCATCATCATCCTCCTTCCCCACCTAATCTCTTGCTTAGAGTGCTTTACCCACTTGAAACAATTCTCTTTGGACTTTCTTTGTTTATCTAACTTATATTATTTTTTTTAGTTCCCCTCCTGTTTTTGTCCCTTTCTTACTACATTCTCCTCCCTCACTTTTGTATATTTATTATGTTATGACCCTCAGCTGCCTCATTCTACCTTGATGACAGATGTACTACCTGAACCTATATCAATATATAGTGAACAAGAGTCAGTAGTCATGGGGCTGGCACCAACCCACCAAGGATACAGTGACTGATAAATGATGTGAGTCTCTGATGGCATAGCTAGACATACCATGGATTCTTAGTATGAAAGAATGACAGAAAAACAAACAAAAAAACTATTTTAGCTAACCTTGGGTTCTTGATTATTCTCAGCCAAATTTATTTCTAACCAATAACATAATTAATATGTATTATTGAATGGGTTAATAAATAAGCAAATGTAGGCTTGTCCAGTGCTAGATATAGCTCCTAATAATGTTTCTTCTACAAAGCGCACAAATATTTTTGTTTGATACCATTCTATACAGAATTATTGTTGGGTCATATGTGCTAGCTCATCACAATGAATGAAAAGCTCTTCAGAGCAGAGGATGTGACTTACTCTTCTTTCTATCTCTGCTAGATCAGTGTGTAGTAAAAACCTGATGATTATGATAATGATAGTGATGAGACTGATAAAGATAACAGTAATAAAACACCTGCAGTGAAAAGAATTTAATTCTACTGTCAATTGCTTACATACTTCAAGCAATGGCTGACTGTATTCTATACTTTTCAAACAAAGCATTGTAATAAACATTGGATTTTGTTGGAACTATAACAACAATTGAGTTTAAGTTCAGTCTCCTGTTGAAGATAAGGGATCTTTGCACAAGGTCTCCAGTGGATACTAGCTTTGCCATGACCTTCAAGCCCACAGATGTGTCCATACAAGCTTCCCATGACTGTCCCATGACTCTCAGAGAGAACAAAAGTTGTTCTGCATAGAATAAAAATGAATAATGATTGATCTAGAAATACATGAGGACGAGGAGACTTCTTCACCAAAATGTGCCTGACCAGCCAGAATCTTCTTTCAGTCAGTGTCTATTGGAGAACTACAGGACACTGAAAAAAGAGACAGAGGAAGACAAACAGATGGAAGAACATACTGTGTTCATGGATTGGTAGAATCAACATAATTATAATTTCCATACTACCCAAAGCAATCTACAGATTCAATGCACTCCCCATTAATATACCAACAGCATATTTCACAGACCTAGAATGAACTCTCCAAAAATCCATCTGGAATAAAAAAGATCCCCGAATAGCTGCAGCAATCCTGAGAAAGAAGAACGAA
>NW_005370224.1:1528717-1529154 GCF_000412655.1 Myotis brandtii
ACCCAGAAATTGACCCAAACCACTATGCTCGATTAACATTTGACAAAGGAGGCAAGAACATAAAATGGAGTCAAGACAGTCTCTTCAATAAATGTTGCTGGGAAATTTGGTCAGACACATGCAAAAAAATGAAACTAGACCACCAACTTACTCTGTACACAAAAATAAACTCAAAATAGACAAAAAACTTACTATAAACATAAGACAAGAAACCATAAAAATACTAGAGGAATCCAGAGGCAGCAAAATCTCAGACATATGCTGAAGCAATTTCTTCACTGATACAGCTCCTAGGGCAATGGAAACTAAAGAGAATAATAAACAAATGGGACTACATCAAAATAAAAAGTTTCGTACAGAAAAAGAAACCATCAATAAAACAACAAGAAAGCCCACTGCATGGGAGAACATATTTGCCAATGTTATCACCGATAAGG
>NW_005370224.1:1529446-1553998 GCF_000412655.1 Myotis brandtii
GCAAGGATGCAGAGAAAAAGGAACCCTCGTGCACTGCTGGTGGGAATGCAGACTAGTGCAGCCACTGTGGAGAACAGTATGGAGTTTCCTCAAAAAACTAAAAATGGAACTCCCATTTGACCCAGTGATCCCACTTCTAGAAATATATCCCAAGAATCTAGAAACACCCATCAGAAAGGATATATATATACCCCTATGTTCATAGCGGCACAATTCACCATAGCTAAGATTTGGAAACAGCCTAAGTGCCCATCAGCAGATGCGTGGATTAAAAAACAGTGGTACATCTACACAATGGAATACTATGCTGCGGTAAAAAAGAAGGAATTCTTACCATTTGCAACAGCATGGATGGAACTAGAGACCATTATACTAAGCGAAATAAGCCAGTCAGAGAAAAATAAATATCACATGATCTCACTCATTTGTGGAATATAATGAACAACATAAACTGATGAACAAAAACAGATCCAGAGACAGAGAAGTATCAATCAGACCATCAAACCTCAGAGAGAAGGTAGGGGAGGCTGGAGAAGGGGGAGAGATCAACCAAAGGACTTGTATGCATGCATATAAGCCCAACCAATGGACACAGACACCAGGGGGGTGAGGGCATGAGTGTGGAAGTTGGGGGGCAATGGGGCGATAAAGATACATATGTAATACCTTAATGAATAAAGAAAAAAAAAAAGAAAACAAGTGCATTTCAAAATACACCAATCATTGTTGGGCTAATTGGGTGTTTCATTCCATTTAACAAAACAAAATGCTAACATTGATCTATGTAAGGCAAATGCATTTTTACTTAATCAAATATGAAAATTAAAAAAATACTATTGCAATGGGCTAAATGTTCTGCTAATGTATCTCCAAAGACACTTAACTTTGTTAAAGTAACTACCTCAACTGAGAGAATCTAGGTGATTATTAATATTTTAAAACATTGGAACTCTGTAGGTAAAATGTACTAATTCAATTATTTTTAATAAATTACAGTACAAATGTGAAAAAAAAATCATTAGACTACCCCATCACTCTCCAAGATTATGTCACAGATCCCTACCCTACAAATAGTTCTTAACTAGGTTAGGTTGATATCAGTGCAGTAAAAATAAAACCTTATAAAGTCACTGCTTGAAGTCATTTGGAGGAAAAGGTCGTGGAGGTATTGATTCCCCTTTCACCTTTTCTGTTAGTTGTTTTTGTAAAGTGTGCATTAACTCTTATTTACTCTGGACCAGAATAGTCATCATAGCTTCTGTTCTTGACGGAATAATTTTACCACAAGTGACTATTAAACTCTAGAAATAAAGTTAATTAAGGACAAAAGGTTGTTGGGTTGATTGGAAAAGGCTCAGAATGAGGTTTTGAAAGTTTGTCAATTTGGAGCAAGCTTTTTATCTCTCTAATGAACTCTAACTGATACCTTAAGCGGGAAGCAGAGGTTTCTCTTCACAGTCACTGATTAACCACATTCATACAGTGTAAATGCAGGCGTGGTTTTCCCCCAGCAGCCAGAAGAGTTTAGCTGCTTTCTTTTCTATCCCATCTTCTATTTGCGTGTAGCTTTTCCAGTACCTAAAAATAAGAGTCTGTCTTTTCCAGTACCTAAAATAAGCAGTTTCTGAACTATTGCAGCCTACAGTTATCTATCAAACTTTTTAAGAGACCAAAAGACATGCAAATAAATCTAAAATATCATAAGGCAAAGCATATGAGCTTTGATGGTAATAATGTCTTACTTTGTTCTGACTTTTAACAAGGCAAAAATAAATAAATAAATAAATAAATAAATAAATAAATAAATAAATAAAAACAACAACTTTTTTTAAAATCCTTAAAACAACTCTGGGTGATAGAGAAGAGCTATGCTGAGGCTTCAGATGATGCCACTGAGATTCATAGGACTTTTCAAAGCTTCATAAATATTAAGTGGTGCAGCAGCAATATCACCTTGGTTCTTCCGATGAGGAAACCCTGCCCATCCCTCGCCCTGCTGCCATTCAACCTTTGTGAAATATTGGAGTGTTTGCTTTCAAACACCTGGAAAGTAACAACTTCATTTTAACTACTCTTCCAGGGTTTATAAAAGCCAAGAATAGTCTTTTTTCAGTCCTTTACAAAGAGTGGTTGTGTTGATAGTATACAACACTTCCAAAAATCTAGTAAGACACTTGTCTTAGAGTAGCTTGAAAATGTAAAATTGTCAGCCACTGAATTCAAATTCATCCCTAGCTTCTTAGGATAGATCAAAATAGGTTGCTGGGACCTCCTTTTCTCTTTCTTCTGAAAATTTTCCAAGCAGATAAAAAGCCACACCAATTAAGAACTAGCACTATGGTCATTTCCAGAGTGATAAACTAAGTGAAAGGATGGACCTTTATATACACCTACATATATAAAACCCTAAGTGACTAGTCGACCGAGCGCCACTCAGCTGACCGATGGGCACCAGATGCTGGGCTCAGGGCTGGTGAGCACAGTTGTGGCTGCGCGAGCCACTCCTGCCTCCGCAGCCATGCTACCGAGAGGCAGCAGCAGGCACAGTGGGGCTGGGATGAGCAGGAGCAGTGTGGTGCCTGGCCTGGGCTTGGGCTCCATCCTGGCTGTCTGCCGCTTTGTGCACAACTACATCCCTCAGGGGATGTTGGACTGCTGGTTTTGGCCCACTGGCCTGTGGGGATCAGGCAGAAACTGGCAGTCCAACATCCCCTGAGGGGTCTCGGATTGTGAGAGGGCACAGGCCAGGCTGAGGGACACCACCAGTGCACGAATCCATGCACGGGGCCTCTAGTTTATAATAATCATCTTTGTGCTACTATGGGTATGTGTATGTGGGGGAGTGTAAGCTTGTGTGTGTATAACTGTATTTATGTAGGCAATGCTAATGATAATCGATGTTTTATTACATTAATATAAAATGTTAATTGTTTAATAAATAAAGATAGAAGTTAATTTAAAAAGTGTATTAACTCTCTCAATACAATACTTATAAATGTAAAAGTGGTTTAGCAGATGAATACTTACCTAAAATTAATTGTCATTAAATATAGGCAGTTTTTTTAAAAAAAAGTCAGTTTATTACAGTGTTTTAAAAAGAATCATAAGTGGTAGAATAAAAACACGGAGGGCAGAGGGCAATTTTCTATTTTCCTTGTATCTGGGGTACTTCCTCAGCAGCTGTTCACAATAGGCATGCACTGTATTTATGTTCAATGCATGGGTAGAATCTTATACTTTTGTATTAAGAAGGACCATAATGGGGAGGCTATAATTGTATGGGGACAGGGAGAGTACAAGAAATATCTAGCCCAGTCACAATGGCTCACTGGTTGAGCTTCAACCTATGAACCAGAAGGTCACAGTTTGATTCCTGGTCAGGGCATATGCCTGGGTTGTGGGTTCAATTCCCAATCGTGCAAGAGGCAACCTGATCATTGCTTCTCTCTCATCATTGATATTTCTATCTCTCTCTCTTTCTCCCTTCCTTTCTGAAATCGATAAAGATACATTTTTAAAAATCAAAAAATAAACATTTATACTTTGTCCTCAATTTTTTTCTGAATCTCAAAATGCTCTAAAACAATAAAATCTTAATATAATGAACAACATAAACTGATGAACAAAAACAAATCCAGAGACAGAGAAGTATCAATCAGACCTTCAAACCTCAGAGGGAAGGTAGGCGAGGGTGGGGGTAAGGGGAAGAGATCAACCAAAGGACTTGTATGCATGCATATAAGCCTAACCAATGGACACAGACACCAGGGGGGTGAGGGCATGAGTGGGGAGGTTAGGGGGGAGCAATGGGAAGATAAGGACACATATGTAATATCTTAATCAATAAAGAAAATAATAATAATAACAATGAAAAAGGATCATGGAAGTTTTATACAACCCCCCTCATCCAGAACAACATTCAATCCCCCATCACATTTGTCCTTTATAATTATCTATCTTTGTTTGAATGTCTCAGGAAGAGGAGTCTGTGTTGTATGATACAAGGACAAGTGCTTCAGTTGCTGCAAAGTCTCATTTGAGTCAAAAACAAAATCTTTGTCACTTTCTTTGAATGTTTAAAGTTTAGTGGTTTGGAGGAGAGTAAATAAAATCTGTTGCCTTTTGATTTGTCCATGTTTTTAATATTAATGACCCATAGTTTTGCCTTTAGGCTCATTTCTTTGATGGCTCTTAGGACAATATAACTTCGAGACACTTTGCAGTATTGAGCAGCCTCCTCTGAATCCCACTCCTCATTTTGCCAATGTTTTCCTAAACATGATAACTATTAGTGAGTCATGAGCTTCAGAGGTGGTATGATCTATGAAAAATGCACTAGAACAAGGACTTCTCATTGTGTCAACAAAATCCATACTTTAATGATATCTAAGTTTATTTGCATTACATTATGGCTTCCTATTACTTGGCAATGAGTTAAAAATCTCAGATCTTTTTAGATGACAGTTTTTAAGCCAGATAGTTTTTTCAATAATTATGAATCCACATTTTGGCACTATCATATAAATCATGTTTTTCCATTTAACAATGAGGTTATGTGAGACTTTGAGAGACATTACAAAACGACATAACCTAGATCTAAAGAATTCACTTGTTCTAACAAACTACCTTGTGATTTGTTTGCAGTGGTAGTCTTGGCATGACAAATCCAAATTGCTTCATTAATTGTTGATTAAAATATACTATAGAATTTTAATATAATAAAACAACAAAATTGCTCCTATGATTTCCAATACCCACTTTTTTGGGCTCTTTGTATTTTATTTTAGCAGCGAATAGAGTAGTGCAAGTTGAAAGTGATATAATTATGTTCATAATTGTGTGTCATTGGTTAATGATTTTTTTTAGAGAAAATTAACTTTTCCTTCAAGATTTAAAACAATTTTGGTCAATGATTCTACAGCATCATAATTTCAACAGTTATTTTTATTTTTAATTTGGAGAGTTTAAACTGACCAGATGCTGAAAGACTTTCCATATCCTGCCGTCAATTTTTCCTACAGTGTAAAATGTGAAGAAAACCCCAGGGGCTGAGAGAGATCCATATAATGCTGCTTTCTCTTTAACGTGTTTGGAAGTTTCCTTGTCTTCTTTGAGTATTAGCAATTGTCTTCAAGGTTTAATTTTCTTTCCTCTATAAGCTTATTTGGTATTAACCAACTAACCAATCCCATTTCTGAGTTTATTGGTTTTCACACTTACTTTATCATGCCTTGCTCAATATGTTAAAAAAAAAAGTTCCTTAATCTCCTTTTGATAATCTTTCTTTCATATCTGATTATTTGAGCATGGAATATGAAACAGGGTAAAAATTTCCTCTGTAGCTTCAATGTTTATTTTTCTCTCCATAAAGGCAAGGTTGGGAGTGAAAGAGCAAAATTATGTAGGTCTACTTGCACAGATTAGGTGAATAGGATAATAATATAAAAGTGATTAGAAAATGCAAATGATGAGTGTGAACAGCACCAGTATGAATAGTGTTAAAGAGAAAATCCAAATGAAAGGTCTCATTGAGCCTGACCATGTAGCTCAGTGCTTGAGCACTGACATATGAACCAAGAGGTCACAGTTTGATTCCTGGTTAGGGTACATGCCCGGGTTGTGGGCTCGATCCTCGGGGGGGGGGGGGGGGCGGGCGTGCTGCAGGAGGCTGGCCATGATTCTCCCTCATCATTGATGTTTCTATCTCTCCCTCTCCCTTCCTCTCTGAAATCAATAAAAATGTATTAAAAAAGAAAAAGAAAGGTCTGATTGGAATATCTATTCTCAGGTGGACATTTCCTCCCTACTTTCTGTCCTGATATTGTGATGAAGTGAAAGTTTTACAGAAAAGGAAGCAGGACTGTGGAGAAAAGACACAGAAGAGAAGAATAAAAAATGTGACCATGGGTCATTGTGCCTCCACCTTCCAATCATTATTAGGTCCAAGGTTATGTTGTGGGCCCATCAGATCAAGCCTTTAGGGTCCAAACTTTAAACAAATTGCTTGGTATAGGTGCAAAGCTGTTATTTTAATAACTGGAATGGCATACAAAGAGAAGGAAAACTATTCACCCAACAATTTTACTAATATGCAGCTGGAAAAAGAGGCAAGTCTGCAAAGAGTAGATAAAGGGATGGGGTGAAGAGGAGGAGGAAGGAAGACTGCACAGATCTAAATAAGAAGCAGAATTGAGTGTCATCTACTGAACATACTAACAAGCTACACAGTGCTAATATTTTGAGACTAGATTCCTTTACGGGTTAAAATTCTTGGCTTTATGTGAAACGTGGCTACTTGTACTGACATTGCAAATGGATTTATCTGTATTATTATCTTGATTTGAACTCATTCTTTCTCTTTCATTGTACTCCCCATTTTGCCAAGAAAATTTACTTTCAATTACACATATATCAAAACACTTAAACATTAGTTTCACTTGCCTCTGGTTAATAACTCACCTTATATTCAAACATCCATCAACATAAAATCAGCATAACAACTTTTATGAATCCCTTTATCATCAGCACATTCTAAATGCTTATACAATTCACTCTCTGAATTCATATAAGAACTTGCTTAATAGCCCTTAAAGTTACTATAAACCTTGGTTGCTTTCAATCATAGGAATATTATTCATATTTTAAGAGTGAGCACAGTTTTAGTAATTGCTAAAGTTTAAAATCACTGGGATATAGATGTAGTTATCCCTATAATAAAAAAAATCTTTTTTTCAAATGGTTATAGAATCTCTAGTATTTTCAGTTGCCTTCTGTCTACCAAGAACTCTTCATAACCATCTTGATATAACTTTGAATATTTATAATATGAGTTTTTAGTGGATAAAACTTCTAAGTGTCCCAGTTTTGGATTTGGCAGGACAGTGGGGCAGGTGGCTGTTTTGTCTGGAGGCTCACTCACAGCCTGCTGTGGAACCTGCCTCAGTTGCTCCATGGTAAAGAAATCATGTTCTGGCAAACAGCAGTACTGAGTGCTGAACTGGTTTGCAGGGAGCCAATAAGCAGGGAACAGGGACTAGGTGTACATAAAGTGAAGTTTCTGGAAGGATTAAAGGCACATGAAAAGAGAAGATTGAAACATGGCCAATGACATATTTATTCTACTTCATTTATACTCGGGGCCATCCTTGAATGATGCTAGCTGTTTTTCCTGCAATTCAGCAATGATGCATATGAAAATGACATAAGCTATTTAAAAATAATTATATTCATTGAAAATGACTATAAATATGACAACAATAAAGAGAAAAATAATTTAGCGATGCCTGATTCCTATAATCAAGGGTAATGTTTTAAATTAAGCTCAGTCCATATCTTCCAGATGACATGCAGAAATTATATGAGAAGGCATAGAACAACATATAAGATCACATTACTTTCTTCATTCTTTCAAGATAAATTTATGAAATAACTATATTCTGTCCACTGTATACATACTTGGACAAACTACTATGGGAAAGTTAAGAGAGTTGATGTCAAGACTCTCATCCTTAAGGTTTTCATGGTTTAGCAAAACAGCTTATAAGCTCAATATTATTATAATCAAACATATTTGCTACATTGACCCAAACTAGTGTGATGGCCTTAGGCTTCATGACTCAAGTCTGATTTCAAGTTTTCTGTGTCTAAATTTCTTTGCATACCTAATTTTGATGATACTTATATTATAATATTATTATTATTATTTATTTATTTATTTCTGGAGATAAATAGGAGATACTTAAGATACTTACCTTTAGTCAGATAGGTAGGATATATGTGGGTTTTTTGTTGTTGTTTTTATGTTCCAGTTCTCCTTTGCTTTTATTTTAATGTAGAGAAGCTGATATTTTTGCCCAGAAAGGATTGTGTGAGTAATCAGATTTTTTACTTTAGGATAAGTGGCTTTCACTGTTTAATAATTATGTTTTAATAGAAAATGTGCCTCCATCAAGGTTGCCACTCTCTGAGACGTATGGTAATGAAGCTGACCCCTGCAGAGTAGGTGGGACCATGTTGCCTAGAGTTTCATTCTCCTAAAGGTCTTCTCGAAATGAAGGATATTGACTCCTAATGCCCATGGTTTGAAGTAGACCAAGCCAGTGGGCAAAATAACCTCTCCCAAAGCCTACTAGAAGGAAAAAAAACACACAATGAAACTGATGTAAATTGCCCTGAAAACAGAGAAGTGAATCCTAGATCCAGGTTTAAGATAAAGCTGTAGGAGGCACTGAGAGGAAAGCTGGTCCCAGTCAGGGAAAAGAGATTGAGACTGGCAGCTATCTCAGAGCTAGTCCTTTTTGTATACGAAGCCCTCCAACATATGTAGTCAAGCAGGATAATTAAGAGTGATCTGTTTTGTGGTCACTTTGTAATGCAACAGCTTGTGATATACAGGGAGTCCAACCATGATACATAGTTGATGAAACTTAGTCTTGAAGAAAGGCGGTCCTTTTATCTTAACAGATTCTATTGCCTACACAGAAATCTAAACCAGTCAGGGTGCCTGCAAGACTTAGAGAGAGTTCTTTGATCCTTACACCCACGAATGTAACATAATGTAAGACACAGCTCTAAAGAATCATTATCAGTCACATCAGATGACAGCAAGAAGCAATGTTGGAGATAGTCCTATTGGACTCATTCCCTCTTTTACCCTCAGGCTCAGGTTCTGAGGAGGCAGGGTAGCTGAGTCTCAAAAATAGGAAAAAGTTCCGTTAGGAACTCTTGAGGGAAATAAAATATTAATTAGAACTATTAAAGTGCCCTACCAGTATTTGTGCTTCGTGTTGTAAAGCAGGTCATAGTAGTTATAAAACTGGATAACCAGTTATATAAAAATAGAATAAATGGTCTGCCTGGAATTATTGTTTAAGAACTGAATACAATATGTATGTTGAGTTCTGAAACTGTCCAGAGAGAGATCAGCTGTTGCAGGCAGAAAGGAGGCACCCTGATGAAATTGGAGTTTGGAAGTGAGCTGATTTTGAAAGCCTGAAGAGTTCAGCAAAGCAGAGAAGATGTGAAAGAATACACCAGTCAGGGAAATGGCACAAACAGAAGTATAGAGAAAAGAATGTATATAACATATGTTTAGGAATAATGAGAAGATAGTAAAGTGTAAAGCACAAATTGTTTTTTCTTGTTTTATTACTAAAGGGATAGAAGATAAAGGAATTTATGACAAAAATTGACCATATCTAGAGCTACCTCATTAAAATGGACATTTTGTTCCAAAATACAATAGTACATAGTATTAATATTATACATGGTTTACCATCAATGGGCCAAGCCATATGTAAATGAAAATGTGCCGGACCAATAGGTTTTTTATTATATCACTGTCCCAAGTCCCAGTTTGTGTTTAAATAGAATAGTGACCATTGCTGATTTTGCTAATTTAGAATACAACAGACCCTATTCAGAGCTAATGCTTTCCACAGTTCCAGAGGTCATCTCGCACTCTATGTTCCAGGTGCACTACATCCCTGGATTGAGCTCTGCACACAATGCATGTCAGTAGTTGGTGACCCTGACTGCAACATCTCCTTCATTATGTGAGTGTATAAGTGTGTGCGATATCAAAGAAAGAGGTCTGGCATTTCTTCGGCAAAGCATTTCTCTGGACTTTTTACAGATTTCATTCTACATAACCTTTACAGAATCCTTATTGGGTAGATACTACATTCCTCATTTAACAGTTGAGAAAACTGAGATTTAATAATCTCTTCTTAGCCATAGTCATAGTTTTGTGGTTGGTGAAAATGGAAATCATACATAGATCTACCTTAATCCTTGATATCTTAGGGTGTTTTTCAGTGTGACTTTTAAGTAGAAGGGTTGCAATTATTATATGCATAAATTTGTTTTATAAACTGAATACTATGCCAAATTATATAAAACCCAACTATTTCTCAAAGTGCTTACCTAGAGGAAAAAAGAATAAATAGGTAGGATGTTTAAATTACAGTATGAGAGACAGGAAAAAAAAAGGACAGAAAAAAATAAAAGAAAGAAAAAAACAAAAGCATTGAATGACTTATTAAGGAAAGAACCAAAGTAACATTAACTGATGAGGCTGTGTCTTCAAGGAGAGGAACATAATTCATTCATTTATCTAATCACTGATTTTTTAGGTATTATATTGTTTTACCTAGCTTGTCATATCAAGATGAACACGGCATTACTTAAAGGATTATTTTTGTTGTTGTATTTGCTGCTTGTAATACCAAAGCTCATTCTTCCCTAAATCTTTTGCATGAGTATATTTCATAAGGCTAGATATCTCATAGAAATGACACTGCAAAGTTCCTGTTCTCCTGGGTCTTTATTTACTGTATTCTTTTATTGTTGTTGCTTCTTTCTTTTAAATATAACTAGTGCCCTGGTGCGTGGATTCCTGCACATTGAAAGGAAATTAATTAGAAGGTGGCCGGTGGGGTGGGACTGGACTAGATGGGCCGGACATGCCCTGGAGCCAACCTCCCGCAGTCTCTACCAGGCCAGGCCACGGCTCAAAGGGTGTCTGCAGGGTGAGCTGAGTCCCTCTAGCAGATGGGGCTGGCCTGCAGGGATCAAGCCAAAACTGGCTCTCTGACACCCCTCAAGGGGTCCTGGATTGCAAGAGGGCAGTTCTCGGGTGATGCACCCCAGAATCGGGCTCCCTCCTCTCTGTTTTTAGGGTGCATCACTGGAGAACCACCGCTGTAAGTCACTGCAGCTCGGCAGCTCCTGCGTTGAGCATCTGCCCGCTGGTGGTCAGTGTGCATCATAGCTACCAGTTGGATGGTCGGACGGTCACTTAGCCATTTATATATATAGATGTTCACATAGAGATCATATATAGCTGGTATAGCATAAATTGAATGATACATGCATCAATCTTTGCTTATGACGAGGAAATGTATTGGACACTGGATGTTTGTTTCTTGTCTATCTCACTGAACTGTAAGCTCTTTGAAGGAAAAGATGCTGTATTCATTTTTTATGTTCATTACCATTTGAAGCAGTTACTAATCAATATTTTATGTAATTGTCTTTTATGTCACACATACCTTTTTCTTACTTTCCAAGGCTTAGTATCAGCCACTTTTTATAAATTTCTAAAATGGACATTTTCATGTGCATGCAATTGTTTCCTAATTAAAAAGTAAGTTTTCTGAGTTGAGTCTATGTGATAAACTTTTCTTTATCTCCTAGCCTACTGAGCCTTGTTCAATGCTAGATATATGGCAATAGATTCATTGATTGAATCACTCTCTGTTTCTCTGTCTCTCCATCTGTGTCCCTGTCTCTGTTTGTCTTTTTTTCTCTCTCTATGTGTATATTACATACACACATATATACATACATGCCTATGTACACAGATACCTATATATGTATATATTTTACACAACATATTTGTATTTTACACAACTTCAACACACAAATATTATGGATTTTAACTCAATCATTTGACAGTTTCTCATAATCATCAGTATTTCTTTTGAATTAAAAGAGAAGAGAGAAAGCATATGAGCTATGTTCTTTTTTCAGTGTGACCTCCATGGGAAATAATTCTCCACAAACTGTTTGGAATTCTGGGTTTTCATAAACTTGCATGCAAGACTTAGAGTTCTTTGATCCTAATACTCACGAATATAACAAATAAAATAAACCATTTGGTGCACAGAACTGCTGACATAAATGTGAATTAGGGCTTTGTGGTAGGAGTAACACTGTGTCTTTTTACATTTATCCCCGACATCATGTGCTAAAAATCACCTTATCTGGTGATGCACTCACCCAATCACTCTTGCAGTACACATCTTCCTAAATACCTTCTGGCCCCAAACAGAGAAATATTGTTATGATCAGATCTACTTCTCTAGTTTCCTTCAATGTAAACTTTCACAAACTTCAAAGAGAATTTTGCAGAATGAATGGCACAGTAATTATTCATTTCTAGGCCGCAGGCATTATTTCACCAAGAAAGTACTTTTCCAGACTGATGCACAGTATTTTTATAGTTGCTCATAGAAAAATAAAATCACTTACTACAATTTGATTTTTATGTTGCTGTGGTTTGATAAAGGTTAGTGTCTGCCACCTCACTTTTAGAATTGAACTAAACTGCAACAGTTCACAAAAGCTGGTATTCTCCCAAAGAAAAGAAAAGTATAAATATGGGGTCTGTTTATAGGGCAATCAAGACTGAACAATACAGTCAACCATGAATCATGGAACCTGTTTTTATAAAGATAAGCTTATTAAATACACTAAAGACCCGGTGCATGAAATTTGTGAATAGGGAGAAAAATTCCCTCAGCCCAGCCTGCACCCTTTCCAATTCAGGACCCCTCGGGGGATGTCCCAGATTGTGAGAGGGATGTCCGACTGCCGGTTTAGCCCTCTCACAATCTGGGACTGCTGGCTCCTAACTGCCCACCAGCCTGCCTGCGTGATCTCTCCTAACTGCCCCCCCCCTCGCCAGCCTGATTACCCCTAACTTCCTCTGCCTGCCAGCATGGTTGCCCCTAACTGCCTTCTCCCGCCAGCCTGGTCACCCCTTATTGTCTCCCCTGTTGGCCTGGTTGTCCCTAACTGCCCCCCCCAGCCGGCCTGGTCACCCCCAACTGCCCCCATGCCACCTGGTCACCCCTCACTAACCCCCTCGCTGGCCTGGTTGCCCCTAACTGCCCCCCCTGCCAGCCTTGTCACCCCCAACTGCCACCCTGCTGGCCTAGTCACCCCTCACTGCATCCCCCACCAGCCTGGTCACCCCATGCAGCCTGCTGTTTGGTTGTTTAGTTTTCCCTCATTGCCCCCCTGCCAGCCTGGTTGCCCAATGCAGCCTGCTTGTTCAGTTGTTTGGTCATCCCTCACTAACCCCTGCACCAGCCTGGTTGTATGCAGCCATCTTGTGAGAGTGTGAGGGTTAATTTGCATAGTACCTCTTTATTATATAGGATATCTAATTTGACTTTGAGATACTATATTTTCCAAAGCTATTGTCTTAAAAACTCCCTTATCTGTCTGTGCAATGATCATTCCTGCTATAAGATGAGTCACTCCTGGCAACATAGAGGCTTATTAAAGTGAAGTGATGATATGATTCTGGAAAAGGGAAGGGTTACAGGAAAATTTCCTACTTCTCCAGTTTTTAGAATAAAAACCCTAAATTGTTTCTGTATATAATTTCTATGACACAGTATTCCCAATGAGTATACCATCAATCTTTATTTTTTATCTATATTAATATGCTCACTTTTCATCTAGATTAAAAAGACTTGGACTTTAAAATCAGAGTTTTAGTAGCTATGTGCCCTGGTCTTTGTAAAATAGGATTTCTCTGAGCATTAAATAAAATATTTATACAAGATCCTTGCAGTATCTAGTTTATGATAGATGTTCAATAATTGCTTTATCCTCCTTTTTAACCTGTACCTCCTTAGGAGACTAGTGGGGTGATTGTGTAGAAGAGCCTTAAAATTATAGGTTCTGGAAAGGACTGGGTTTAATTCTAGCTTCTTTTTATTAACTCTCAAACTTTTTATTAACTCTCATATCTCTGAGTTTCAGTTTTTCATCTATAGAATGGGTAACAGACTTTCTATCTTCTAAGATTCTTATTGAAAGCCCATGAGATAATGGGTATTAAACGCTGATAGCAGTGTGTGGAACCTAGTACATTCCATAGAAATGCTTGCTACTAAAGAGAATGATCATGTGCCCTGGGACCCAGTGCTCTGAGTTTGTGGTTGATAGGACAGGAGAGACTCCTTGGGCAAGTGCCACTGTGAGTCAAGGAGGAAGGAGAACTTCCTGAACTGAATGGAGCGGAGATCCAGAACCAGTAAAAGCAAAGATGCTAATCACCTATTTTTAAAAATTTGTTGAAAATTCAATATTTTACAAAGGCAGACAATTGAACTTAATGAAAAGTCAATGGGAGTGCAAACAGGAAGAATCAGAAGTTTTCTGATTGTGGTAAAAAGTTGATGTTTTGAAATTAGTTTCCTGTTTAGATAAAACCTTCTACTGAGTTACTTTCTGCCAGGAGGACTGGGCTGCATCCAGCCTGGCAGTCCAAGGGAAGAAGTAGGAACTCAAAAGGGAATAAGCTTATGCCTGACAATAAGCTTTGAGCAAAATATGTCTAAAATATACTTTTGGATACATGGAGTATTGTCTCAAGGGCAAAATAAAATTTCTAGAGCCCAGACTTAAATACACCATGCTGAATAAAGAATACAAGGAAAATAATTACCTCATATTTGGTACAATAAGTCTGATAAAACTGAAGTTGCCTCAGGATTTAAGACCCTCCCATACCCCCCTTACTTCCCCCTCCCCACACACACACACACACAAAGCACTAGAACAGAAGACCTGGAATCAGTCATAACACAGTACAAATTTTTCTTATCTAGTGTAATGTTGAAAGCAATTTGAGATGGATATTCTTTAAAGGTTGATAGCCAAAGTACTGTGGAAGATGTAGGACATTTAATATGCAAGGTCTAGTTAAGAGTGAAAAGTGATGTGAAATGTGAAGACACCGAGATTTAGGTCAATGTCTTAATTTCTTTGCTCAACTTCTATAGTAAAATACAGAAGTCACCTTTTCTCTCTTCTCCTTCCCTACTGACTGTGCAAAGGTCTTCTAAACACATTATGAGATAATTATATAAAGGATGATCATATGGGATCTTCTCCACAATGTGTGGTTTTTATACTTACTCAGGAGACTCTTAGGGAAATGGCAACTGGTTAAAATACAAAAGAATGCCCATCAAATGGTAGACTTCCAAGCAGAACATTGCCATTTTGGAGAACGGTGGTCCTTCTGAATTCAATCACTCTCTCTTTCTATAAAGATCAGCCCGACTTAGGCCACATGCTCTCTCCTCGTGCAGATTTCCTCTGCATGAGAGAAGAATTTTAGGTCACTTCAGCCTGGAACATTAAAACAAATGCTGATAGTTCAAGGTTAATAGATGCATAAAACAAAAGTAATTCCGTGTCAAAGCTGAGGTGACAGGCGATTTGACTTGAGGCAGCCTTAATATCACTCTTCTACATGTGCCCGGTGCCGAGACCAGGCAAAGGCGTTATGTTTCTGACATCTTCTTGTCAGGAAGGTACGACAGTAGAGATTGTTTCTATCTCTGCTGCTCCCAGATGTTAACCTTCCAGCTTTAGTTTGTAATTGTGGTTCTGTGGAGCTTTAACATTTTCTATTGATTCAATAGAAGCGATAACATTTCCAATCATAAGACAGCATTAGAGAAATATCAGGCAATTCACATATCAGAATGTTTGATAGCTGGGCTCACTGAATTAATTTCTGTCACCTTTGCTAGGAACCCTTTATCCTCTTTTTAATACTGAAGGACATCTGGGAGTAGTTGCTGCCACTTTTATTGTTCAATAAAGTAGACAAAAGTTTCAATTAACAACCAAGGGACCTCTAGGAAATTGTGAATGAGAATATATTTTACTATATTTCTTTTTTCTAATGTGCCATCTGTGACTTCAAGGCTGTACTTCACTCAGAAGGCACACATAGACACACACATACATAGTCCTCCTAATCCAATTTATGTTATATTAACTAAAATATTCAGCCAAGGTAAGCCAATGTGTAGCCCATGAGAATATGGAAACTGTAAGTCAAAAAGCCTTGGAAAATGTGACAGGAGGGTTAAAGATCTCCAGGTTCTGGACTGTGAGACAAGAGGTTTCTGGACTCCACGTTCTTGCTCTTGATGCTGGGACTGAAGTACCCAAGAATCCCTTCCACTGTGTAACCAGTACCTCTTCAAGAAGAAAAAAAAGTTATCCTGCATTATTTATTCACCTCAATTCTCATTATTTTATTAAAGTTTTGTATTTTGAGTTTTAAAAAAGTTTATTAACTGCATTTTGAAAACAGTCAATGAATAATAAAGAAGTAGGAATCTAGTAAGAGAAATTAAACATGTGGCAATATTATACTTTTTAAAGTTGCCCTGCTTGACTCACTCAACATAACCCTTGCACCTCTTCATGAGTAGTTTCTTGCATGTTTTTACAGGCTGTGAACATTTTGATTTTACATTTTTCCTTATCATATTTCTTTCTAACAAGCTCTGTCACTTGTCCATCTTGTCCATATGTCCACTGAGACCTGCCCATAGATGAATTCCAGCCCACCTCTTTGATGAAATACTTCTTGCCTCTGACCCTTCTCTATCTCTCACTACATAAATAATGATTGTTAATTTTAGAAGACAAAGACCTCTTTGAGATTCTGATAATTTTTTTTCTCATAAAATTATTCATTTGGTTTTATGAGTTAATATATTGAAGCTTTAATATAGACTGTTAGACAAAAAAGCATTTATTGGTGTTAATGATACGTAAGTTCAATATATGAGTTATTATGTTAGTCTGTTGATATCTTTGCTATCTGCCACAGCTCAGTATTATATAAAATGTAGATGCCAATGTCTTCTTTATTATAATTATTATCTAATACATTAATAAAATGTTAAATAAAAAGGAGCAGATAAAAAACATGAGTCTAAATCTAGAAACTTCTATACAATGTACCTTAATTAACCAGCCTCATTTTGATATGGTTTTTAAAATAATCAGTAAAACAAATTTCTTTCCATTTAAATTATATTTTTACATTTTGTTTTTAAAATCCATGATGGAGACGCTGTCAACTGTCTTGGGGTAATCTAGATTTGCTATGTCTACTGCCAAAAAAACTATAGGCTATTGGAACATGACTTGTGTGTAGTACAGGCGTAGAAGGTCCAGCATTTGGGCCTGGCTTATCTTAGGCACTTACAAGTCAGCCTTTTATTTTTTTAAATGTTTTATTGATTAAGGTATTAAAATTAAGGTATTTATCCCCCCATTTTCCCCTCATTCCCCCAGTCTTGCCCTCAACCTCACCCCTGTTGTCTGTGTCCATCGCTAATGCTTATATGCATGTATACAATCCCTTGGTTGATCTCTTTCCCTTACCCCCACCCTCCCCTACCTTCCCTCTGAGGTTTGAGCATCTGATTGATGCTTCTCTGTCACTAGATCTGTTTTTGCTCATATGTTTATGTTGTTCATTATAATCCATAAATGAGTGAGATCATGTGATATTTATCTTTCTCTGACTGACTTTTTCACTTAGCATAATGCCCTCCAGCTCTGTCCATACTGTTGCAAATGGTAGCAGTTCCTTCCTTTTTACTGCAGCATAGTATTCCATTGTGTGGATGTGCCAAAGATTTTTAATTGACTCATCTGCTGATGGGCACTTAGGCTGATCCAAATCTTAGCTATTGTAAATTGTGCTGCTATGAACATAGGGGTGCATATATCCTTTCTGATTGGTGTTTCTGGTTTCTTGGGATATATTCCTAGAAGTGGAATCACTGGGTCATTGCTTTTATCTCCTTGCTTTCTTCTGCAGAAAGGCATCTCCATGTGAGGAAAAAGATGCTGTCAATAGCTTTAAACTCATTTCAGCCCAGCAAGCCCAAAGAAAAAAATCCAGCTATCATTCAAGGGAAGAACTCCGATTGGCATTATTAGGGTCATAAGACCAATCAGAGCATAGGAGAATAGGATACTATGATTGGTCAGATCTGCCTACCCCTTCCAGACAGGGCAGTGGGTTCTTACAGGGAGAAGGAAAACTGGGAGGGGGAATTATACTGGGCAGACAAAAGAAGTCCTTTACAAGAGTAGCTTGTTAAAAAGGATTAAAAGCTGTTAAAGAGTATTCCTAATTGAGTATGCATTCTTGAATTCAAGTAAGATAGATAGATTTAAGAAAACTAAACCCAGCCCTAACCAGTTTGGCTCAGTGGATAGAGCATCGGCCTGTGGATTGAAGGGTCATGGGTTTGATTCCGGTCAAAGGCATATGCCCGGGTTGCAGGCTCGATCCCCAGTAGGAGGTGTTCAGGAGGCAGACGATCAATGATTCATCATTGATGTTTCTATCTCTCTCTCCCTCTCTGAAATCAATAAAATATATTTTTAAAAAGAAAACTAAACCCATTATAGATATACAAGAAGATACATTCTCATGTTAGAAAATTCCATAGATTAGAAGAATTGATACAGCATACTGGAGAAAAGTTCAATTGAATTTGGGATTGCTGTGTTAGGAAAATATATTAAAACACCCCAAATTTTTCTTTGCTTAGATTTCTTCCACAAAGAAGTCACTAAGAAATGGTAGGATGCAACTTTAAATATATATATTTTTTCATTGATTTCAGAGAGGAAGGGAGAGGAAGAGATAGAAATATCAACGATGAGAGAGAATCATTGATCGGCCGCCTTCTGCATGCCCCCTATCAGGGACTGAATCCACAACCCGGACATATGCCCTTCAGTTTTCAGGAATCAAACCCAGGACCCTTCAGTCCTCAGGCTGATGCTGTATCCACTGAGTCAAACCAGCTACGACTAAATATTTTTATTTTATTTTAATTTTTGTTAAACCAGCAGGAAGGGTCCATTTCATCTGTTGTTGATATTAAAATATGATTAAGCCCTCATTGGATGGTTGGATCCAAAATAAGAAATTTTAGTTAGCAATAAATGGTAATTTTACTGTCTTTCATTGCAGCAAATTTATAAATAAATATACACTTGCTTATTAATTTGCTGCAATGAAATAATATGAATTGCCTAACATTTATAAGGAGCTTATAAGATAGATTACCTTGAATGGGGTGTGTGTGTGTGTGTGTGTGTGTGTGTGTGTGTGTGTGTGTGTGTATTGAAGCAAATTCTCCAAATGAACATCCATCATGTGTAATAGCTGTAGAAGCCAAAGGCATTCTCGCTGTTTGTTACTGCATGCCTCCTGGTCTTTAGACTTTGGCGGTGACAGTCAATGGTATATAAATGAGAAGTTATTATATTTTAGTAAGGCAAACATGGATTTAGAATAGCTTGCCTGCTACATTTAAATTAGCGTATTTGACAAAATGAACAAGACCATCAGAAACTGACTTTGCAAGTAATAGTCTGAATGGCTTTCAAGTTATTCATGCTATGGTAATACATTACAAATAATAGATGGACTGCAATTATTTATAAGGAATTGGCTTTGTCAAGAGACTGGCCACAGCATATAGCTCAGATGACACTTGTGTCATGGAACATTAATTGGCTCAGATAACTCAAAAGTTCTTGGCTTGATCTAAGGATTCAAATGATGTAACCAGAACACAGTGTCTTGGCACTGCTTTTCATTTTTGTGGCTTCATTCTTAGATAGCCTCTCCTCTCATGGGGCAAGAAGGCTGCCAGCAGCTTCAAGCTCATATCCTATTACTTAGCAGCCTCAACAGGAAGAAAACATGCCTCTTTTTCAGCAATTCCAATAAAGTCATAATTAAGCCTCATCGGTTGGCCTTGGGTCATTTGCCCTGTCCTGAACCAATCACGGTTGCCAATGAGATGAGATATTGGGGCAAATCACTCCTGGTTTGGAGTAAGGAGTAGAGTGTTTTTCTAAGGAAAAATGATATTGATCCCAGAAGAAGGGTAAATGAATGCAGGGTAGTAAAAAACCAATAAATATCTGACAAATCTTTGAGAAGGAATTCATAATAAATGGTTCAGCTGCCCGTCCAATTATTCAGCAAATATTTATTGACCCTAAGCCAGGCACTGTGTTAGGCATATATACCAATAATGAGCACAATGGTCAAGGTCTCTGACTTTATGGAGTTTGCTCTCTGGTGAACAAGGCAGACGTAAATATCTAGTCACACAAACAATTTACTCAATATGTGTAAAGTACAATTGCTCTGAGAGTGTATAGCAAGGGGACTTTCGGGAGGTCAGGTTAGACCTTCTAGAGGCAGTGATGTTTCAACTGAGAACTGTAAGATGAGTCTAAGGTAGCCCGAGAAACGCGGTGGGATGGACAGAGAGTTCCAGAGATTTTTACCTCGAAATAACCTTGTAGTTTGCTCAGGGGAAACAGGGCAGCCTGAGTACCGGAAATAAGGGGACAGAGTGTGCCAGTAGGGTTAATGGGCTTGGAAGGAGAAGATGGGCATTCCAGAGACGAGAACTATGCAGTTTACCATGTTATCTGAGGGTTCCGCGACAGTGAGTCTCACAGTCTAGAAGATTCCTACATGGATCAAGACTCTTTCTAAGAAGATTTAGCTAATCTTGGAGAGTCTCCGTTTCAATAAACCTTTAAAAAATTTTATTGCTTTTTTGGTTCTTTAAGTGAGAAGGGGCTGGAAAATATAACCCTGGTTGCTTGGTAGACAAATTTTAAATGTTTACTTTTGGCCATTAAAGTTTTACAAGTAGCTATTCAGTGCTAATACACTAAGTGTCCCTCTCACCTAACAGTATTGTAAGTAACTGGTAAGTATAAGTAATTGTATCTCAACTTGGTACCTTGACAGTCAAGACATCAGCTTTATAAATCTTGGATTTGGGGGCATGAATAGATTACCCAGGTTAATTTCAGACATCTGAGCAATGCTATAAGTAGACTTCTGCTAAATCTGGGCTCTATTGTATTGTGTTTCATTTTTGCATTTTATCTTCAACTTAAAAGTTCCTATTGGAAAATTATTTAGGCATGGATTAGGATTTCTCCCTTTACACCATCTATACTCAGTAAATGATGATTTCTGCTTCTGAGAATGGGGGACTGGGTAAGGCAGATTCATGCTCCTGCTGAAACTTTGAAGTCCAGCTTTTTTCTATTTCTATTTGCCTGAAAAATTTTTTTTCCATCCCTTCATTCTCAGTCTGTGTGAATCCTTTGTTCTGAGGTGGGTCTCTTGCAGACAGAAAATATATGGGTCATGTTTTCTTATCCCTTCAGCTACCCTATGTCTTTTGATTTGAGCATTTAATTCATTTACTTTTAAGATTATTATTGCTAGGTACATGTTTATTACCATTTTTATTCTTTATGCCTGTGTTTTTCTCTCTTTTCTCTTTCTTCTTTATACAACAGTCTCTCAGAATTTCTTGCATTGTTGTTTTGGTAGTAAATAAACTCTCTTAGCCCTTTTATGTCTGTGAAGCTCCTGATTCCACCTTCAATTTTGAATGATAGCCTTGCTGAGTATAGTATTCTTGGATTCAGCCCCTTGCTTTGCATTGCTTTGTATATTTCATTCCAGTCCTTTCTGGCCTGGTGTGTTTCTGTTGAAAAATAAGTTGATATTCTAATAGGAGCTCCCTTGTAGGTAACTTTCTGTCTCTCTCTGGCAGACTTTAAGATTCTTACTTTGTCATTGGTGTTTGCCGATTTAATTATGTTGTGTCTTGGTGTCGGTCTTTTGGGGTTCATCTTGTTTGGGACTCTACGTGCTTCTTGGACTTGCATATTTTTTTTTCTTGCCAATATCAAGGAAGTTTTCTGTCATTATTTCTTCAAACAGGTTTTCTATTCCTTGCTTCGCTTCTCTTTCTTCTGGTACCCCTATTTTGTGAATATTGTTTTGTTTTGTGTTGTCCCAAAGCTCCCTTAGGCTCTCCTCTTGTTTTTTAAATCTTCCTTCCAGTTGCTGCTGTGTTTGTGTGGTTTTTTTCTACCTTGTCTTCTAATTTGCTCATGTGGCCCTCAGCCTCCTGTAGTCTACTATTTAAGCCTTCCATTGTGTTCTTTATTGCCATTTACGTTTAATGTTATCATTGATAAGTACTTGTTTGGTGTCATTTTTATTCTTAATGTTTGTGTTTCTTCTTGCCTTTCTGTTTCTTCTTTTTACAACGGCCCCTTTAGCATTTCTTGCATTGCTGGCTTGGTAGCAATAAACTCTCTTAGCCCTTTTATGTCTGTGAAGCTCCTGATTCCACCTTCAATTTTGAATGATAGCCTTGCTGTGTATAGTATTCTTGGATTCAGACTCTTGCTTTGCATGACTTTGTATATTTCATTCCATTCCTTTCTGGCCTGGTGTGTTTCTGTTGAGAAATCAGTTGATATTCTAATGGGAGATCCCTTGTAGGTAACTTTCTGTCTCTCTCTGGCAGCCTTTAAGATTCTTACTTTGTCGTTGATGTTTGCCAATTTAATTATGATGTACCTTGGTGTGGGTCTTTTTAGGTTCATCTTGTTTGGGGCTCCATGTACTTCTTGGACTTGAGTGTGTTTTTTCTTGCCAACATCAGGGAAGTTTTCTGTCATTATTTCTTCAAACAGGTTTTCTATTGCTTGCTCTGGTTCCTCTCCTTCTGATACCCCTTTTATGTGGATGTTGTTTCATTTCATGTTGTCCCAAAACGCCCTTAGGCTCTCTCTTCCTGCTTTTTAAGTTTCATTTCCAGTTGCTGCTGTTTTTGTGTGTTTTTTCATACCTGGTCTTTTGATTCACTGATGTGGTCCTCAGCCTCTTGTAGTCTATTGTTTAAGCCTTCCATTGTGTTCTTTATTGCAACTATGTCATTCTTCATCTCCTCTTGGTTCCTTTTCATGTTGGTGACATTCTCATTCAGCTCCTTATAATTCTCATTGAGTTGTGTGTATTTGTCATTGAGTTGGCGTATTTGTCATTCAGCCATTTGAGCATCCTTATAACCATTACTCTGAATTCTTTCTCTTATATGTTGCTGGCCTCAGTTTCCTTTAACTCAGTTTCTGGTGCTTCTTATTTTACTTTCCTTTGGGGATTGCTTTTTTTTTTTGAATGCTGATTTTTTTTTAAATTTTTATTTGATATATTGTATTGATTTTTTACAGAGAATAAGGGAGAGGGATAGAGAGTTAGAAACATCGATGAGAGAGAAATATCGATCAGCTGCCTCCTGCACACTCCCTACTGGGGATGTGCCTGCAACCAAGGTACATGCCCTTGACCGGAATCGAACCTGGGACCCTTGAGTCCGCAGGCTGATGCTCTATCCACTGAGCCAAACCGGTTAGGGCTGGGGATTGATTTATTGTCTTCCCATGTTTTGCTGTAATGTTTTATTTGTAGATCCGATTGCTTTGCTACCCATGTTCTTTTGGGGATGGTGCTACTGGTATGATGTCTCGGGTCTCCTGGGCTTGGTAATCTAGTGTAGCTACCTACTTGAGCTATTTGGATTCTCTTGATGTAGGCCTGTGAGCTAGAAAGGCACAACTGCCATGTCTAGAAGTCAGCAGCAGCCGTGGAGGAGGCTGTCCCAATTTTTGCTGTCTTTACGCCCTTGGTTGAAGTCACGCGTGCCCAGAGGGGACTCACAGTGGCACTCAGGAACTGTCTGTTGGGGTTATGGGGCTCAGGAGGCCTACGCTCTGGAAAGGCGTGACTGTGGTGTCCAGAGTTCTGTAGTTGTGGGGTTGGTAGACTCAGCTTTTGTTGCTGTCTCCATGGTTGGAAACACGTGCCCCCAGTGGTGACTCACAGGGGCACCGGTGGTGCATTTGCCAGTGTGGCGTACTGAAGCACTCTTAAGGGCCCTGACACTGAAGCCATGTAATTGAGGCGTTTGTAGGCAGGTATCCAAGATGAGTGAATTCAGAATTTCTACTGCCTGGGGGAGTGCGTCCCTGTTTGTCCAAGATCACACCTAGCTGGGGCTCGCAGCGGCTCCCATGAGCTCCCTGTGAGTAGATAGGCTCTGGGTGCCTGCTCTTTGGAAATGCACGACTGTGGGGGTGCATTTGCTGGCACAGAGCTCTGATGCAATCTGAGGGGCCCTGGTGCTGAAGATGCGCAGCTGGATTGTCTGTGTCAGTTATTCAGGAAGAGGGAATTCAGAATTTCTACTGGGGGGCAGCTCGCCCTTGTCTGTTCAAAATCACACCCAGCAGGGGTCACAGCAGCATCCAAGAGCTGCCTATGGAGTGGTGTGCCCTGGAAGTCTGTGCACTGGAAATGCGCGAACGTTGGAAACGTGCTTATGTGGCATCTGAAGGTCTGCTGCTGGGGAGGGGGAAAGTTGCACTTACTGCTGTGGGAGTGGTGCACCTGTGAAGGTGGTGGTCCTAGGGTCCACGGGTCTGTGGGTGGGGCAACAGGATTTTGGCTGGAGTGGCTGCTGGGTCGCAGGCAGTGTCCATTGCCTGTCTGGGTGGTGGTGCTGATGAGTTCCTAGAAGAGGTCGATCTCCCCTTCAAGATGGCGTGGGCTCCGTGCCGGAGTCCCACAGTCTGCAGTCCGGGGAGTACCCACAGTGGTGGTAGTCTCTCCCTGTCCAAGAGAGCCTGGTCTGCCAGCCTCTGCTGCTTTTGCCGGATTGAACTGTCCCTCACTCACTCACACACATGCCACACACATCCACACACTCTCCTTTCATCCCCTCACTCACTCACTTCCTATTCCTCACCTCTGTCCTGCCAGCCCCCATCTTTTTATCTCTCACAAGTCAGCCTTTTAATAATTATACTTGAGGCCCGGTGCACAAAAATTTGTGCACTCGGGGGCAGGGGGGGTCCCCCAGCCCGGCCTGTGCCCTCTCGCAGTCTGGGACCCCTCGGGAGATAACGACCTGCTGGCTTAGGCCTGCTCCCCGGTGGCAGAGGGCAGACCCAATCCCTAGGTGCAGCCCTTGGTCAGGCTCAGAGCAGGGCCGACTGGGGAGTTGGGGCGCC
>NW_005370224.1:1555480-1582250 GCF_000412655.1 Myotis brandtii
TGACAGTTAATTTGCCTAAGGATATGCTGATTAGCCAATGGGAAGGGTAGCGGTCGTACGCTAATTACCATGTTTCTCTTTTATTAGTGTAGATTAGAATTCTATTTGGAGTTAGATTTCTAACTGGTCTACATTTGTAATCATATCTTTGATCCCTCTTTTGGAAATAGTAGTGGCTTTTTTTTTGTCGCCTCTGTTTTTATATGAATGAATAAAGTCATACCTAAGAGAAAGTAAAACAGTAATGCCATCACACCTGAAGAATGGAGATCTAATATTGCTATTGGTACACAGAGATGAACTCTGACTATGGACAGACTTTGGAATTCAGCAAAGAAAATGGGACAATTTCTACTTTGTCAAATTTATTAATTAACTCAATATTTTGCCCTGCTCACTAGATTGGGGAAGACACGTACATGGATTGTAAGTTCTTTGTAACATTATCTTACCTTTTCTGAGTGTGTGGTCAGTGGGCCAATATCACTGACATTACTTGGGAGCTTGCTAGAAATGCAGGCATTTGGGTCTACCCTAGAAATCCTGAATTAGAGTTTGAATTTTATTTAGATCCCTAAGAGATTCATATGTATATTAGTTCATATTTATGTTAACTGGTTTAGATGTTTCCTTTGTCTGTCTTTAAACTTACTACTTTCCCTCTAAATATCCCTACAGCCAATCACCTACCTGATCCATGCCTTCTCCGACCAACAAAAGTGTTTGCATTGTATAAATGTATTTCTTATATTGTCCAAACAATCCTCAACAAGAGCAAGTCGTACTTCAGGATACAATCTTTATCCCATATTGTTTATATATTTGCCTCCTAGAGAAGCTCTTTTAATATTGATTAGATATCAGAAGATAAAGACCTAGTTGGTTGTTTTTTTTTTGTTTGTTTGTTTTTTAATTGTTTGATTAGTTTTCCATGAGGTGGTTCTTTCTTCAGAGACAAATTGTATCTCATTACCCATTTAGAAATCCAGGTTATATATTTTTAGGTTAAAACACATATGAAAAAAATACTACTCATTATGGTCAATGTTTAGGGATTATGTTAAAGGCAGATTAATACATAGTTAGTGTAAGTGCTGGAAGGATATTAATAGCAAACTCATTCTTAATAATGTTTTACACAATGGTATGTGCTCAGAAACTGCTTATGGAAAGAATTAGAAGGCTGAGAGGGATTTGGGGATGTAGTAATATAGGTAAGTCATAGCATTTCAGATGGAGACATTGTGTGGCTTATCCCTTTCAATAGTAAATACATAGACATTGGCTCTTTTCTTTAAGGTTTATTCTGCTGACCTCTTCTACCTCCACCAAGAAGAGAGCCCCTCCATCTCAGAGGTTACACAGGAGACAGATATTTCCATTAGTCACAGTGTAGAAGCCAGACACCAGTGTTTTGAAACCAAACAAATATGTAATTTGTCAGTCTGCAGATAGAATGTTTCTGCCTTCACATTCAAAATGGTTTTCATTTATTCATGTAAAAAAGAACCATTTCAGTTATAGTTGTAATATTTACTTATCTGGTTTCCTCATGATGGATAACAAATGTATCCAGAACTTCCATGCATCAAAAAGATGCCACTTTGTAAAATGGCAATACAATTCCATATTACAATAAAAACAGATACCATTCAAAATGCCTCAAATAGTTCCAAAAGCAATTATGGCATTTCGTACATAAACATTACTTACAAATTCATAACCACCCATCAAAATTATTTCACTAAGGTAAGTTAAGGAAGCATCTGCTACGATTTATGCATTTTGAGTCTTTATTTGTCATAGGCAACTATGAAAAAAAGGCTTCCATTAAGTACTGTGGTCCGAAGTGAAGTCAAACAGTTTGCCATTTACCTAGGAACATGTACTCTCTTTTTAAGTGGCAGCTCAATCCTTTTACTGTAATAAAGGTATAAAATTCACATTTTCATCCCATAGAACTAGATCTGACCAGTACCATCTGCAGGGGAATGGTGCCTTAGCAGTCTTATTTCTTTGCCTAAAAGAAGAGCAGAAAGAGTTCCTTTTAAAGGCTGAAAGGATTCATTCTTCATATCCTATCCAGAATAATGCTGAATTATTTCTTAGCTACATGTAGTGTTTCATAAATCATAAAAAGAATAAATCTTATTAAATCACGTATAGATTACAGGAACCTAAAGGCGAGGTCCATTCCCCAAAAGACAGTGCTGTCCTCACTGATACTTTATCCTTTTACTTATTTAAGAGGAGAGAGCTTCTTTGAGACCTGCTTAACTGAAAAAAGCACCTTATTTTCTTCTTTTTATAAGGAGTCAAGTGTCAAATAACCATGGTAGACCTGTTCATCTACTAAAAGCCTAAATATTACAAATTTCAACATTCTATACATATATGAATAATGGTCAGTGCATACATAAAGTATAATGTGAAAATAGATACATTTTTCATTAATATTTTGAAATATTATAATATCTATTACCTTCTTTTAGAAGAATAAAGGAATAATAAAATTTGGCATACAATAAGTTTGTTGGAAAACAAAAAATTCTTTACAATTAACATAAAATAACATGCTAAAACCTATTCTTTCTGAATCAAAATATTTTATACATTCAGCTCTTAATCTGATGCAGTATTATATTCACAAAAGTCTAGTTTTATGCTTTGGGAAAAATAAACTCACTTTTGCATGTCAGAGAACAAAATATTAATGCAAAAGTTATGGTTCTCTTAGCGCTGTGAACTTTGCACAGTACAAATAATACATTAAACAAGGTAGATACTTTATAGTTGGCCTAGTGAAGAAAAACTCAATATGCATATTTTTATGTATTGAGTAGATTTATTGCCCACATGCTCATTGCCACTTGGCCTCAGTTCACTTTTACGTCCTTGAAGAACCACACATTTCACACATTTTAAAAAACATTTAGAAGATTTAAAAGCATTTGCCAGTGTCACAAAGCAACAGCACATGGTATAAGCATCTCTAATAAGTGAGTCTAGTGATATGGAATATGAAATGTTCAATGGGGTGTTTTGTATTCTGCAAAGCTTTCTAACTTTATTGACTCACATCGAGGGTGAGGACTGGTTTCACAAATTTAAGGATGGGTGGGATTCATTTTGTTCCAACCTGGCACATATGTGGTGCCATTTCACCTGCAAGTTGACAAGTTAATCTTTATTGAGGGTGTTTCTCCATTATAAGAAATCATTTAAGGAATGAAGGGGAAAAATGAAGGGAGGAAAGAAGGAAAAACTATGTCATATCAGTGTTACTAAGATTAGGATTGTAGAATGATTTGGCTAGTAAGCGACAACTAGAGGATGTTACATGATGGGAATGGAACTCCTAAATATTCTGATAGTAGTGGTAATAATACAAATCTGTCATGTGATAAAATATGTACATGTACATCATGGTGAACTCTAAATGAGAGCTGTGGTTTATTTAATAGTATTGTACCAATCTCAATTTCCTAATTTTAATAATGTACTCTGGTTATTTGGGATGTAGTCATTGGGGGAAGTTGGGTATAGAATACATGGGAACTCCTCTAATACTTTTGCAACATCTTATGAGTCTAAAATTATTCTAAGATAAAAAGCGATCCTTTTTAAGTGTGGAAGAGAGATAGAGAATGGGTTGGGGAAATAAAAAGAGTTTATTGTGAGTCTAGCATGGGCAGGTCTAAGTTGCCTCTCCCAGATCTTCTGCAGGTGGGACTAACGCCCCTTGCCAAAGGAGGTCAAGACTCATTGAACACTGCTCTTGTATTGGGGACTTGAAAGAAGGACTTAGAGAATGGAACCCTGAAAAAAAAGATAGACCATGACTCTATACCATCTTTTAGTCAATGTCCTTGACTTTGATCCATTCTTATCCATGAGGCTCCTCTTAACATCTGAGCTGGTTAAGGTCAGAGGAAGAGTAACAGATTGGAGCTTTTCCCAGTGACCTGAATAGTGTGAGGAAACATAGAAAGCTATTGAGGAACTTTATAGACAGGTTTATAAATGTTTTGAATACATTAAAAAACAAAACGACGATGCCATGGAGATAAATAACTGCCATTTTCTTGGTGGAATTTGTGTCTATATAGCATCACTAAAACTGAGTTAATCTATTCAGAGATTTTTGTGAAAATTATTTAATTGCAATAATTACCAGATTATCTAACAGTTTTTTAAACAACCCATTATTTTTTGAAGTTAAAGGGCTTTTTTTCTCATTAAAATATTTCCCATGCACAAATCAATAAAGAATAGGATGACAGACATTCTTCCTCCTACTCTTTTAGATTTGCTAATTATTGAAGTTTATCTAGGGCAGAAATAAGAGCATGAAACTGGTCCTATGGAACTAGTCTCTGGGCTCATTCTGAGGGGCCATTGACTGTGTGAGTAGGACCACCTTAAAGCAAGCTCATTTTGATACTTGAAAAACACACAATGCAATATACAGATCATGTATCATAGAAATCTATACTTGAAACCTATATAATCCTATTAACCAATGTCACCCCAATAAATCTCATTGTTGGACATTAAAAAAAGGAAACTCTCATTTCATTTTTGTTTCTCTGTTTTTTTCTTTTTTTCAGTAGGCCCAGTTTCATGAGAGCCATGGTGAATTCCTTTTCATGGTGAGTAAGCTTACTCAAACTTCTAGCATTGTGTTAGAAATGCTAGCCTTCATAATGCTGAATTCTAATTTATAGAAAATGATGTTTCAGTGTGTTATATAAATATAAATGCTAATCATTTTTTTAAAACAGTGAATCCCTTTATGTAGCCAAGATTTCTATAGTGAGATTCTGAAGAAATAATAGAAATGCTAATTATTTTAATTAGCACAAGGGGAGAATCTATTAAAAGTTTCTGAAAATAGTTGCTTCTTTAATTTTACGTGTTTTATGGCCTCTTTTAAGACCAAATTCAAGCTATATGCCAAGATTTCATTTTTTATGTAAATGGTTTTATTCAAAATTTCTTCCCAAATTCTTATTTTTAAATGGTTTCTATGTGAGAGACTGAATCAATATCTATTGTGTATTTTAAATCTCCATAATTGTATTAAATAGATGGAACAATTAAGTAAAGAAATTGATGAATATTACTTTGGGAAAAGGAGCTAATATTATTTGAAAATTTGTCTGGTATGTATGTCTGATATGTGATTGTTTAGAATGCTTCAAATGAAAGTTTCATTGCGGTCAGTCTCTTTTCAAAGTGCATACGATTGTTTTTTAAAGAAAATCTTCAGGCTAAGAGTATGTCTATGCAGGGATAAATGTTCTGGGTCTAAACAAATCCAAAATAACTTGTCAATTGTGTATTTTTAATAAAAATAATCTGTTCAATGAAAATATAATTTAAGTAGAACTGGGATGGTAGAATCCGGGAGTTGGGGCAATTAATGCTTAATAAAATGGCCTGGTATTAAATAGGCATGGAGTAAATCCCAGCCTCTCCACTTTCTAACTATGTGATTCTGAGCAGGCTTTTATTTTTCTTTAACTCTTAAAGTTTCAGTTATCTTATCTGTTGTCAAGATCAAATGGGATGATTCATGCCACCCCCAAAATTTGCACAACATCTGGTACATAGGAAGTGTTTAGCATTCACATCACTATTACTAGTTACACTATTATTAGGGTTAGCATTTTATATAATTATCAATATCTCCACTGAAATGACTTTAATACAATGGAGCAATACTCTGCCTACTTTTTTTAAAAATATATATTTCTTTATTGATTTCAGAGAGAAAGGGAGAAGGAGAGAGAGACAGAAACATTAATGATGAGAGAGAATCATCGATCAGCTGCCTCCTGCACACCCCCTACTAGGGATGGAGCCTGCAACCCAGGCATATACCCTTGGCCGGAATCGAACCTGGGACCCCTCAGTCCGCAGGCTGATGCTCTATCCACTGAGCCAAGCCGGCTAGGGCTCTGCCTACTTTTTTTTAAAATTTCTAATTTTCAAGCACTTTTTTTGATTTTATCAACTTCAGTACAATTCATAAAATAAATATTACCAGGTGCCCACCAGATGCCAAGATTTCTGATACAAACCTCATCTACAAAGGCACAGGAGAAGGGGACCAACTATGGAAACCAAGAGCACATTTTGACAAGTGTGTTATTGGAAATACTTATGGAAATAAGGAAATGTAAGAGGGATGGCTCTGTTGAGGGTGACTAGAAAGGATTCTGAAGAAAAATGACATCTAACTTGATCCTCAAAAAATAATGCTGAGGACAAGGGAGGGAGCAGGAATCCAGGCAGGGCAAAAGTACGTGCAAAGGAAGGAGGTTTCATAAAACTGGCCTTGTTTAAAGCATTTATTATTGTTGTTAATTATTGATGGAGAAAACATGCAAGTTCACAAAACATGCACATGCACTGGGAGAAGTAAGCAGGGACCAGGTTATGAAAGAAATCAAATGTTATGATGAAAGGCTTAGCTTTACTCAGCAAAAAACACAAAGCAATTGAAAAGCTACATGCAGGCCAGTGATGACTGTGGATGGCCCTACAGAGAATGAGCTGAAAGATGTGCATTGGGGCGGGAGTGGTACTATAAGTGGAGGGGGACAAAACTCTCGAGACTATGACAAAAATCCTGGAAAAACATGAAGAAGAGAATAACACAGTGGGATGAGAGAGAAACAATTAGAGGAAAATATAAACAGGCCATAAGGATTGACTTGGCGTGAGGGGTTTGAGAGCTTAAAAAATGGAATGGGCACTTTGGCTGTCAGCTATTATCAAGGCAATAGGAGGAGGGGTGAGGTACACACACAGGATCTGTGAGGCTAAGCCCTTCCATTTTTTATGCTCAGTGGGGTTTTGTATACAGACTAAAGCCCTGAGAAAAGTCTGCACCAGATATTAGCTCTGAGAGATACCAGAACTGCACTGGGACAGAATGGAAGACATAGGAAATAAATGGAATTGATACTGTTTTTGTCACTGAAGCCAGTAATGAAAAGTAAACTGAGGCAGCCTCTCACGAGGGTCAACAGAGGCTGAAAAATAGTTGCTAGGTGAAGAGAGTAGTGAGCAGAGTCCAATTCCACAGGAAGGTGAGGTGAGGTTTGATCAGGCGTGCAATGTCCATTGGACAGGTGATTAGTGTGACCTTGATGAAGATAGTTTCTATAGAGCAGTGAGCAGAGGTCAGATTGACACATTTAATAAGTGAATGAAGAGGACTGAGAATGTTAGTAACTCCTGGACCTAAAGTTATAATTCAGTGTCAAGAATGGCAATAACAGAGCTCACTTTGGCCAAAGCAACATGTCTGATTTGGCAACTGCCATGCTGAATCTCAGCTCACTTATCTTATTGGCCATCATAAGATCAAATTGTCAACAAGAGCATAGCTTTGCTGCATTGTCTGTTATTAAGGAGGCTGGAGAATGGAGGTGAGTGTTCTGACTTCTAATATGGATCAGCGATTTGAGTCTCTGGTTACTTAACTATCGGCTGTCAACTTGAAAATGGTTGGCCTGGAAACATTTAGCCACAGTCTCAGTTGGAATGTTCACATCTGAATGAAGTTTGTCTTTCCAACTTCCCAAACTGTTCCGCTGGCCTAGAAGGGTAAAGTGCATTATTTCCTGCTATTTCATTTTTATTAAAACTGTTTGAACTTGGAAATGAGGCCTGATGGTCCCATTTTCAGAAGGCTGAAGGTCACTGGGTGTTTCTGTGCAAAAAGAGAAAACAATGTGTAACCCCTCTGGCACCATAATCGAAAGAAATAGTGTGGTGATTACAGCCCTGCATGGAGCTGGCGGCTGCTACAAATACTGGAACTGAATTTGATAGGATCCTGTATTACCGTATAACAGAGTATCATTCCTTACAGTTCCAAGGTCAATGTCTCTTTCTCAAATAACATTTCGGACCCATAATTGTTCATCTACATGCCAGCAATTATGGGGGAATTGATCAGCCAGTAATTAATGCCATGCTATTACACTTTTTAATTTGTAGATTATGCAGCTGCATGCGTCCTCACATTTTTAATTTGTATATTATACAGCCACAAATGTTTACAATGCCCTTTTTAATCTCCTTACACCACCACTGCCATTATTCACTATAGATTAATGATACCCCGGGTGCTCGGGTTTATTTCATTTACCACTCTTACCAGGAGAGCAGTTAACATTACTGTGCTCTATTACCTAATGTGTTACTGCAGCTGCTAGCAAGCATTGGTTACCCTTTAAAATATTACCAGCCAGTTATTTTTTTTCCCTATTTTTTAGCTCTGTTGTCACCAACAATATGACTCCATGGTATTATTATACTTTATTTCCAAATTTACTTCAAGTGGTTCCATCAGAGATGTTTAAATCATTCATTCTAAATAATACCAATGACCCAAACCCATCCTTACCTGTCCTGTCTATCTTAGGGTCTATGTGACCAATACAAATTTTTCTTTTATCTTCCAACTCCTATTATTCCATATCCCAGCAAGTCAAATTCATAAAAAAGAAAAATTCAGATAGTACCTGACTCCTTTTTAATTAGCCATAAATAGATATTCTCAATATTGACTGAGCATGCTGTCTTTAATAGTTTAAGGTGATACCAATGACTATGTTTGGGGTTATTATGGAGCATACATCTCCTCGGGTTTTCTTCAAGGTGATCCAAAGTTTCAAGGAGAGGGCTGAATCTGTCTCCTCGACAAAACATAGTGACAACTTTAGCACTAACACTATGCTAAGCCACCAGTATCCACAACACAGCAGAATTCTATGAAATAGATCATATGTACAATATTCTATTAGTTACTGGGCAGGATGCTGTCTATCATCAAAACATTTCTATGTTTCTGAATAGTAGATGTTAAGAAAATATTAAAAATTAATAACAATAATCTATGTATAAGTAGTATAGGAATGAAATAATTATACGAGAGCACAGTGAACAGGAGATCCCAAGGAATGTGATAAATAGACAAAAATGTTTTATAACCAATTAGAAGAATAGTTTTTCAGAGGGAGGAGAGAGTGAACCCAGGAGGAGTGACCTGACTTGAGTTGAACATTGAAGAAGGAGGCAATGGGGACAGTTTAGAATGGAGAGAAACTCTTTCCCTGAAGAGAATGCAAAATGAAGACACTTCTTGTGTTAAATGTTTGTTATATCATCAAACATTATAGAGATAAATATAGCTCTCAGGTTCTTGGTGAGGAATAGTAAGACTTGAAGCGGACATTCTGCCACCATGTAAAAATGGGCCTAGAATACCCATACAAGGTCTTTCCACTTTAGACTGTGCAGAGAGTTTCTGTGGGACATTTTTAATTGGCTTTTGTTTGTTTGGGGTTTTTTGTTGTTATTTTTGTTGTTGTTGTTATTGGAGTGCCATTATTAAAGCAATATTTTGAGGCAAATAAAAGGGTACAAGTTGATGAGTTAACTTAGGTGTGAGATGATAAAGGTATAAACACTGATAACATTTACCCAGCAGTTCCTAGATACCTCTTGTCTTCTTCTTGACACTGCAGGCAGATCCCTCACCTCCTCTCTTCTCTGTGCCAACTCTACACATACTCAACTACTACCCAACTCTACCCATACTCAGCTACTACCCAACTCTATGCATACTCAGCTACTACCCAACTCTACCCATACTCAGCTACTACCCAACTCTATGCATACTCAGCTACTACCCAACTCTACCCATACTCAGCTACTACCCACTTTTAAAGATTTGGAACTTGAATCCTGCATCACTTTTTTATCACAAAGATATTTATTATTTTTATTTTAATGTGATATTACACATGTGTATGTCTTGTTTCCTAAAATGAAATATTATAATTGTAATAATGGTTATGGGTCAAGCCCAGAATTAAGTATTTTATAAGTATTATTTTATTTTTACAATTGTCTCAGAATAGGTGCTTTTTAAATATAGAAACATCGATGAGAGAGAAACATCAATCAGCTGCCTCCTGGGTATGTGCCCGCAATCAAGGTACATGCCCTTGACCGGAATCGAACCCAGAACCCCCGAGACCGCAGGCTGACGCTCTATCCACTGAGCAAAACTGGTTAGGACCAGAATAGGTGCTTTTATTTTATTATTTTTACTAAGAAAATCAGCTGAGGTTTAGTAATTATCACACAGTAACATAAAGGACGGAATCATAATTTAAACACTAGTCTACCAGTTATATTAATTTCTTTGCTCATGTACCTGTTCATTCATTCATTCATTCACCGATATTCATTAAGTGAGTATCAATATTTATACCAGAATTGATCTTAGTCAACAATAATAGCCTAGTGCCACCTGCATGTTAAGCAAGTCCTACTCACATAATTTAATCAGAAAGCACTTCATTGTTGTTAATCCTCACCCAAGGATATTTTTTCCATTGATTTTATTTTTTGTGAGAGTGGAAGGAAGGGAGTGGGAGAGAGAGAAAGAGAAACATCAATGTGAGACACATTAATTGGTTGCATCCCACAAGCGTGAGCCCTGACTAGGGTCGGGGGATCAAACCTGTAACCTAGGTACATGAGCTTGACTGAAAATTGAACCTGAGACCCTCTGGTGTGCAGGCTAAAGCTCAGACCACTGAGTCACAACAGCCAGGGCAGATAGTACTTTTATAGTCTGTCTCACTGAGTCCTTTTAAATTTGTTCTCATATACTGATGAAATATATGTAAATTTCCATGATTTGGGGGTAATTTTAAGTAATAAAAGGTTCTTATACATAAACACTTTCCAACTTTGAGGAATATCTGACAAATATAATTATATATGTTTAAAATATACAACATGATGATTTTATATACATATACATATGGAATTATTAACAAGATCAAGATAACACATTCATCACCTCACATATGTAATTAACTCTGTGTGTGTGTATGTGTGTGTGTGTGTGTGTGTGTGTGTGTGTATCTGTTAGGTGTGAATGCTTAAGGTCTACTCTCAGCAAATTTCATGTATAAAATACTGTTTTTTTATCTTTCTTTCTTTTTTTAAATTTTATTTTATTGTTTAAAGTATTACAGATAGTAGTACACATGTCTCCTCTTTTTTTTCCCCCATTGACTTTCCCCCGGCTTCCTCTACCCCCTGGCACATGCCTTCACCCCATGCCCCCAGTATAATACTGTTTTTTAACCATAGTCACCATGCTACACATTAGAGCCTCAGAACATATTTTTCTTATAACTGAAAGTGTGTACCTTTTGACCGATAACTTCTAATTTCTCCCTCCCACAGCTCCTGGCAACCAGCATTCTATTCTCTGTTTCTATAAAATAGGCTTTAATTTTTTCTTAATATTCCATTTATAAATGATATCGTAAAGTATTTGTCTTTCTCTCTGGCTTGTTTTAATTTATAATAATGCCCTTCAGATTCATCTATGCTGTTTCAAATGGCAGGATTTTCTTATTTTTTATGGCTGAATAATATTCCATTATATATATCTACATCTATCTATATATCTATATCTATATCTATATCTATATCTATATCTATCTATATGTTTGACCAAGTGGGATTTGTTCCTGAAATGCAAGGATGTCTCAACACACATAAATCAATAAATGTGATATGCCATATTAATAGAATGAAGGATAAAAATAATATGATTATTTCAATAGATGCTGAAATAGCATTTGACAAAACTCAACATCCTTTCATGGTAAAAACTCTCAAATTAGGTATAATAGGTTTATACCTTAACATAGTAAAGGTAATATGTAAAAAACCCATAGCTAACATTATATTTAATAGTGAAAAGCTGAAAGCTTTTCCTTTAAGATCAAGAATACCAGGATACTCATTTTTACCACTTCTATTCAACATAGTACTGAAATTTCTAGCTTGAGTAATTAGACAAAAAAAAGAAGAAATAAAAGGTATCCAGATTGGAAAGAAACTATTGAAATATTCTGTTTGCAGGGAATATGATCTTATACATAGAAAAACCTTTATAGATAATTAAGTAAGAATCAAAACCTTACATTTTATTCAATTTTATGGTAACTCCTCTTTACTAACCCAGAAGGCTATGGGCAAGTCCTCTGCAATGAGAGAAGAGTGGCGTAGTTGGCATCTGCATGGCCCTGGTTTGCGAATAGCTCATGCATTTTTCAGTTTGCTAACTTTGACTAATGCTGATCCCTTCCAGGGTCAGAGCTAGGAAGAGAGGAGTAGAAAGGTGTGTGAAGTCCTTTCATGACTAATAATTGAAATAGATCCATTCTCTCTGGACTGAGTGAGTTGGTGAAACTGACTTGCTCAAGTGAGGTTTTAGAAAACCTGTCAGCAGTCCCTTCATGTTGTTGATTCACTCTCCTACAGCTGGCTTTAGCCCTGCAGCCATCCATGAGGCCCTTCTACCCCTTTCTGGGAAATTTTTTTTGCTCTTTCTGGTAGAACTTTGGGTGTGCTTTAAAGGGCCAACATGGGGCCTAAGGGAAGTGCTTATCATGCCTCTTTTTCATCTTCAAAGTCCAGGAGCATAGATCATCCAAGGCAGCCAGCCACTTTTCCTTCCTTTTACTTCACTATCAGAACAGGTAACTTGCCCATCACTCATACCTGCAATTCTCCCAGACACAATCCAGTGTAACTCTGTAACTCTTTAAGATGATTCTCTGGGGCCCTCTTCTGTAATTTGAAATTAAGAGGAAAATACGCCTATTCTTACTAATGATGGAGATGAGACCTAGAGCACATCAGGCACCATACACTCAAACTTTCTATTCCACAGTTCTTTTCTAGGCTTCTCAAATTTATTTTATACACTTGAATGATTCCACCAAGTATCAATCCTTCTGTGAGTCCTGTAGATAGCCTTGCACCCCAAATTAGAATATAGCATTTTTGGGGTCTCAGAATATCAGTTCCAATCTTTTTTCATAATCCTATCTAATAAAGAGGGAATATGCTAATTGACCCTCACACCATCACAAAAGATGGTGGCACTCACAGCCAATAAGGAGGGAATATGCTAATTGACTGTCCTCAAAGATGGCGGCGCCCACAGCCACAAGATGGCAGTGGCCAGTTCCTTCAGCCCAGCCAGGGTGGCAGGCGCATGCCTGCCTCCAGAGTCCCCCAGTGCCCTCAGCCACCCAGCCACCCAGGGCCGGCACTAGGTGGAGGCAAGCCTTGGATGGCTGCCCAGCCGCCCAGGGCCACCTGAGGTGCAGGTAACCAGGGCCAGCCGAGGCTTGCACTGCCAGCAGTGGCAGCAGCAGAGGTGTGATGAGGGTGTTGTCTTCCCCTGATCACCAGGTCACCTCCCGCCCCTGAGGGCTCCTGGACTGTGAGAGGGGCAGGCTGGGCTGAGGGACCCCCCTCCAGTGCATGAGTTTTCATGCACCGGGCCTCTAGTATGTACATAAGCAAATAAGTAAGTTCAAATAGTGATAATTACTATTAAGAATGTGAGAAGCTATGTGGAAGAAAGGGATGAGGAAGACAGCATTAGATGATGTGGTCAGGGGAACATCATTGAAGGGACAGTATTTAGAGGAACCTGATTGACTAGGAGAAAGCTATGCAAAGATTAGGGATCAGTACATTCCAAGCAGATAGTGTTAAAGTCCTGACAACAGAATTGGAGTCACTGGTTCAAAAAGTAGAAAGCAATCTTGTAGAGCTGGGGAAAACCCAGCAAGGGAAGAAGGGATGTGGGACAGTGACCCTAACTTCATAATCACCTGGGGGGCTTGTTAGTTTACTGAAAACTGGGCCCCATCTCAGAGATCCTGTCTTAGAGTGATTCTGCTTTCAGGTGACACTGTTCATGAGGAGTGGCAGTATTATAGGATATGAGGTCAGAGGAACCAGGAAGGGAACAGAAAAGGGATTTTGGATTTTATTTTATATCATTAGGAAATTTAAGTCAGTAGAAGGTCAAGATCTAATTTGAAATTTCTAAAGACACATATACTATAGGAAGGTAGGACATCCAGGAGGCTATTTCTTTGGAATGATGTGGTTTGACTCAGTATGCAGCGGTGGAGTTATAGAGTAGTAGCAAGAATGGAAATATATTCTGGAGTATATGATGACAACAATTGATTATGGATTGGTGTGAATAGAACATGGGAAGGAGGAATCATCTCTAAAACCTAGATGACATACTATTTCATTAAGGATGGTCAGTACATTTCATACTTCTTTTACTCCCCTTTCGTGCCTGGCCGATGGTTTAGAGCATAGTGTACAAGACACTCAGTATACAAGAGGATTTAATCACATGAGACTCAAGTCATTTCTACATTAACAGTTCATTATACATAGTGTTTGCTGTATTTTCAAATATTAATGAATAAAATTAAATAAGAATTAATTCAGAAAACTTGGTGAAGTAAATCCAAAATTAGTGAAGTAAATCAAGGAATTTGAGAACAGATTAATCATTAATGCTGGCAATTTGGGTAAAATAAATACAATGGAGTTTGGAAAAGGATTAATTTCAGAAAATGTTAGAGTTTTATTTTATCTACTTCCAAGGAGACCATGCTGGTAACAATTTATTCCCATTGGAGGGGGGAAAGTGCTTAAAGCATTTTTCCCAGAGCAAATAGCTCAGTGTGCTCACTCACCCTTTCCATTCTTTCCTTTCCCAACCATATTTGTTCTCATACTTCAGGTTAGGGTGGACATTAGGATGAGTGTCAGAATTTAGTCAATGAATAAAAGTAAATCATAGATTGTGCATGCAAATATGCCAGTTTTTACTTATAATGAGAAGTATGACAGCAGATACAGGAATCTGAAGAAAGGAATTATACAGGTAGAGTATACAAAATTTTTAGGGTCATGTGGCAGCTTCATACATCTTTTCTCCATCTTGTTCATTTCATACTTGCCAGCCCCATGAGCTCTGGTGGAGTGTGGTACAGCGGCCTTATGGTGCTCAGCAATTCAGAGATCTCAGTAAAATATTCTAGTATTGGTCTAGTTAAGAAACAAGACAATATTAACATTAACCACTGAGAAAAGTCCTGAAACCCATTTTTAGAATTTTGCTTATAAAATGCTAGGTAATTATCTAAAACAGTTTGAAGAAATAACACAATTCTTTAAGAACATTGCTAACTTGGTAACAAAATTCTATCTCATTTCCAATATGTCCTCTCTTAAGAACTTAAACTTCTAAGTCAAGGTATAAGATTTATGTAGGTAATTTTATTTATTTTAAGCATACTATAACTGAAATTTCAGGTTTTTAGCACCAAAAGGCTCAGCATTATGATTGTGAGGAAAGATACAGAAGTTGCCCCAATCATTAAGATTATCTTCTCTAAAACTGTATCCCAGTAAAAACTAGAAAAGATGGTTTATATGTATTTTCTATTGACCTATAATTTTCCTTTCAGAGGAACAATCAATGCATATTCTCTAATTAAATCTCCATCCAAGAACTATTGAGAATAAAAATCAGAGGTTGTAAAATTAAAGCACTAAGTAATCAACCTGACTCTGCTGATGTAATCACTACAGGTGTCTTAGGTGTCTCAGAAATCACCAGAAGTCCCAGATCAACATGGCAAACAAAGACAGGAAATCGGAGTTCATATAAACTGTTGAGTGTTAAAAGAGCCAATGTCACCCCAATAAAAGAGAGAGAAAAAAACAGTATGTGTGGGTTGAAAGAGAAGTGATACTTCATGTGGATGGGAGAACACAAATAATTGATTTTGAACATTAGACCTTGCAAAGATATGAAGCATAGCACACTCAGGGCCAGACCCTGCATCCCAGGGACTGGACTAACAGTGGTTGCATGCACAGCTAGAGAGCCCTGATTGCCTACCGCTCACTGGTCTTCTGGGTAAAACAGACTAGGCTTGGATATCAGTCTACAGTGTTCTTGGTGTCTCTGGTGCCTGGCCATGAGCTAGAAAAAGAATATGTTAGAGTGATTCCTTCTCACATTCTTAGATATAAACAAAAAGGTAGTTTTATGTCAGTCGAGCCTCAACAAGTGGCTTCAGATGCTAGAAGAAGCATTTTGTAGGATTTCTTCAGGACATGCCAAGGGAGTAAACACTGCTGAATGTTCTTAGAAATCCAGCCTCCAGAGAGAAGACCCTTTTTTTTAGTGACCCAGATGAAACATATCTCAGGTTCAGAAATCTTCCCCTTTAAGAATGGCTTTTCAAATGGGCCAAGGGACTGATGAGCAATTAAATCTTTATGCATTTATGTAATTGTTTTAAAATAGGGAAATGAGTTTGCTTTATCCTATGTAAAGGTTATAAGATTTATGATTGTCTTTCATTCTTAGATGGTTTGTTTCTAGGTTTTCAGTATTAAGATACCATTTATTTTATGAAAAGGCACTACAGTGCCTGTAAATGAAGAAGTACCTTTGAATTATAAAGCACTTTCAATTTGTTTTAAAAATAATTCCACACTTATTCACACAATTAGTGTGATATAGATAAAGTGATAAAGAAGTGGAAAATGTTTTTCTCTTTCTTCTAAATAAAGGAGGATGTTTTGGAGAATGTGTGTATGTTTGTGTGTTTTTAAGTTAGATCCTAAAAAATAGGATGATGATAACTAGAAGTAGAATATTCCCAGCAGCATTGTCCTAGTGAGTGAAGGTGGAAAAGTACGTTGTGTGTTTAGAAGAAATGAGTATTCCAGCTTGTTTCTGACAGAGAGTTTGTGGAAGAAAGAAATGAGAAACAAAATGTAAGAATTAGATAATGCCAAAGCCTGGATGACCTTGAATGTCAGGATAAGGATTCTGAACTTAATTTTGTTAAGAGTAGAAAATATTGATGACAGTTCAGGGATGCCAACCTATAAAAGTGAAGAAGTAGGAAACTTCATTCTTCTTCCTTTTCTTTCTTTGCATAAAGGTGTCTAATGTCATGCAAATAAGATGACATTATGGCTCAGCCAATTGATCTCTGAACCTTTCTTAGAAAGGAAATCTGTTTTTTTTAAACTTATGGCATGAACTTAGTTGATTTCTAGAGGTTTCCCAACAACAAAGAAAGTACTAAATAGGTAAAGTCAAAAAAAGGTTCTTAAGGACCACTGTAATGCCAATAAAAAGTCATCAGGTGGTCTCAGTCCATTTCAGAGATAACCTACTCTGGCATTAAAGCATATAAACTGTACCCCCCAAACTGCATTCAGCTCAGGATGTCCCCTTATTAACACCATCCTCATCTACTTTCATCTTCTTCAAGTCCCTTACATCCGTTAGATTCATCCAAGATTTATGACTCCTATCATAGATGGCTCCTTGTAGTGACAGCAAAATTAATTTAGCCCTTAGTGACACCAAATATTGGGGAACATCATACAATCCAGTTTGGGATTCACAACAGGTCACTGTTTTGTGACTGAAATTAATTTATGGAGAAATCTTTTTACCCATGTTTCAGCTTCTAAAGTTTGAACATGTGAAATCTTCAATTATGATTCATACCAGGAGTGGGATTTTTGGAATGTCCCCAAGCCCCTTAAATTGGTTTTCTTTTCACCCTCTCCCATCACCTCTTTTCCTATTGAGATTAAGGAATGTATAAAATACAACCTGTAACTGCCAGGAGGGATTACTACTATATATTATCACTCACAGCTCATTAACCTCTGAGCCCTGCTAACTAAGAAAATCCTCTCTAATGAGGTTTCCCTTGACTGCACTAAAGTACAAAAGGTCTAAAAGTTTTCCCTATTACCAATGTTCCTCAAATTATTGCACTGTAATTAAAATGTAACTTTGAGGCCAAAGAAGAAAAAAAAGATTTAAATTTGGTTTAAACTCTAAAAAAGACTTTGTGGAGAACTGCTTTGTCCTTTGGTAGCAACTAAACCATAGCAAACCATTCAGGTTGGGGGAGATGGTTTTTCTCAGGACACCTGAATTGTACCTACATCACTCAAGGGATTTAGGTTTGGATCCATACAATTGAGACAGAAATACTTTTGTAATATAGAAATATAAATGTATTTCTCACTTCAGTGATCTAAAAGACCCCTCATTTTCATGAAACAGTAATACAAGCAGCATAAGTCTACTTTCCTTGGCTGAGAGAGACCCAGACACTGAAATTAGGATTAGCAAATTGATGGGTCCTGTTATATTTCTTATTCAGAGCCCTAGAGTCCGGGTTATTTGTGTAGCTGTATCACAAGAATCTTAAGGAGTAGAGATGTAGATAAAACAAACAGAAGGAGCTGAGTTCCCACGAGAAATTTATAATCTGGTGAAGTAGCTAAAATTGCGTATCCTTACCTCTGAGCTTTGAGTTTTTAAATGCCCAAAATGCAAATAATAATTACCTCTTGTAGCTTCCTTGAAAGCCTGATTTATGTGTGGAGCATATCCTCAGAGGAACAGAGTAGAGAGTTAGATACTCCCAGTCTTGGAAATGAAGGCTGAGGGAGGAATACAACTATTGCTTCTAAAATGATGAAGGGACTGGCTTGAGGGCATGCAACCTTGACCTATGAATCCTGGAAGACTAATTCACAACCCAGGCTTTCTCGAAACTCAAACAATTGAAATTTAAGACATTAAAGATAAGTCTTCACAAAGGAAGAGTAAGCACCTGGCACTCATTAAGCAAAAAAAACATTGCAATATGAAAGAAAAGAAAACTTCCAAATGTAGATCACACTTTCATACTAAGGATCCAAAGGGCACTAAAATATTTAGGACATGCCCCTGATCTTAGCATTTAGGTCAAGAAGAAAAACCTTTGGATCATCCTGTAGTACAGTAATAAAATTCTGGGTTATAAATAACACTTGGTACATTCATGGTAGCATTATTCATGTCTTCCTTGGAACTGCAGAAATGGTCTGATGAGAGATAATGCTAAAGCAATACTATAGGAATGTCTTTGCTGTATGCCCATAGAGAGATGAGGTGAAAAATAAAATAGGTGGTAGATATGCTAAATAGTAACAATTGTCCTCTCACAGGTTCATTAATATAAAATTTATTTTCAAAGTACAAATGGGCAATAAAATGAAAACATACAATTCCCTATTGTCAAAGAGCTTATCATTCACAGCATTTTGTAAAAAATAAATGGACAGTGGGAACCCCAAAACATTCATTCTAGTTTTAGTTTTAGCACTAATTTATATTATTATGAGAAACTGATTTATCTGCACTGGGCTAAAATGTCTTCGTGCTATATTGGAAATAATAATAACATCTTCCTTTATCACCAGATAATTTTAAAAACTAAATATAGCAAATACCATGTAGTCCTTTGAAAATAAAATATACTCTACAAACCTATAAAATGCAAAGTATATTTGTTAGTAACATCATCATAATCCAGAAAGTTTTCCTTTGCAGGCATTTCATTAAAAGGCAAAACAAACCAAGCCACAGCTATAGGAAGCGCAAAGACTTTTTGTGTCATTTCTGTACTCTAGCTACAGTGAATAGAATAACTTAGTCTTAATGTATTCAGAGCTGCCATTTTGGCATTAAAGCCTGAAGCATGGTGTGAATACTGGATATTTAATAGGATTGGGCTTCCCCATCAGGAGTGGAAAGTGTGTCTTCACCAAGCCCAGGACTGTTTTAGGTACCTTGAGTGATTATTTAACAGTAATAATGTTCTCTGTCCTCTAGCTATTTCCTGCAGAAACAATCCATCACCAAAAATCAATTAGAATTCCACATAAGAAAGGGTGCAATTGAGTAGTAGGTTTTGTAAGAGAAATTTTCAGGGATTAGAAAAGAAAGAGATTATGAGCTTTAATTATTTGTGGTAGAGAGTGGCAGATAAAGCTAGCTAGCTGACCTCCAAATATTTATATGTCTCACCCCTGTTTTTCCTTTCACAATGAGGGTGACAGGAGGCTGACACCCAGCTGGAGATATCCCCCAGACTGTACCATCCAGGGGGAGACTCTGTGACTAAGAGTGGGATGGAGTCATGCCTTCTTTCCAATCTCTCACACCAACTGACAGGCGTTTAGCCCAGGACTCATAAGTCAATAGAGGAAGGTGGAGCCAGGAGGTGTAAGAATCCTGGGGCTCTAGAACACAGCTCAGAGGAAAGCCACCTGCATACCAGGAACACTTGCATCAGTCTTTTACCTAAATAAGGAGAAATCATATTTTATTGTGTTCAACTAGCCTATTTAGGGAGTTGTTTGTATAGCTTGTAGGTTCCCCTAACTAATGCATTGGTAGTTAAATACAAAATAAATTAGAAATCATTGTTTATTAGATAGAATTTTCTTTTTAAAAAATATATTTTATTGATTTTTTACAGAGAGGAAGAGAGAGGGATAGAGAGTTAGAAACATCGATGAGAGAGAAACATCGATCAGCTGCCTCCTGCACACCTCCCACTGGGGATGTGCCCACAACCCACTGACTGTAAAAATATAAATTATATACATTTCCAACTGTCAAAGGATGAGATTACTCTAGTTTGTAAGAACAGGGACTAATTTAGTAAGTTGCATCCCATGAGCCATTCACAATTTTATAGCTCAAAATTCTTTTAAATATGTATATATTTGTATTGATTTCAGAGAGGAAGGGAGAGGGCGAGAGAGATAGAAACATCAATGATGAGATAGAATCATTGACTGGCTGCCTTCTGCTCGCCCCCCACTGGGGATTGAGCTGCAACCCGGGCATGTGCCCTGACCAGAAATTGAACCATGACCTCCTTGTTCATAGGTCGATGCTCAACCACTGAGCAACATTGGCCGGGCATTTAGATAGAATTTTCAAAATAAATTATTCAAAATACTTAAATTTCACAGAGCAATTAACAGAAATTGATTGAGAGAACTATGTCTTCTATAAAATGAAGGTATAGCTGCAGGGGTTATCATTATTCAGAGAGTAAGGAACTTGAGTTACAATCCAGAATTGAATTATTTTGATAATCTTCAGAGTAGAGTGTAAAGTAGAAAATTCTAAGCATGATGCTCCTCTTCCAACTAAAAATCCCTTTCCCAATTTGATGCCAGTGTCTTTCTGAAAGGCTCTCTGAGTCCTGGGGGAAGGTGTAAGATGGTTGCTGAATGAGTACATCTAGGGTACAATACAATATAGAAAATACAGGTGTATAGGTCATGCCCTCAAAGAATGCAAAAAAGACACACAAAAATGAAACACAAAATTGAAATGAAACATTATATATTTGTGTTGTGTGTGTAATGGTTGTTTTATTTTTTAAGTATATTTTTATTGGTTTCAGAGAGGCAGGGAGGCAGAGAGAGAGATAGAAACATTAATGATGAGGAAGAATCATTGATCAGCTGCCTCCTGCACACCACATACTGGGGGTTAGAGCCCATAAGCCGGGCATGTGCCTTGACCAGGAATTGAACCATGACCTCTTCCCAATTTGATGCCAGTGTCTTTCTGAAATGCTCTCTGAGTCATGGGGAAAGGTGTAAGATGGTTGCTGAATGAGTACATCTAGGGCACAATCCAATATAAAAAATACAGGTGTATAGGTCCTGCCCTCAAAGAATGCAAAAAAGACACACAAAAAAGAAACACAAAGTTGGAATGAAACATTATATATTTGTGGTGTGTGCGTAATGGTTGTTTTATTTTTTAAGTATATTTTTATTGATTTCAGAGAGGCAGGGAGACAGAGAGAGAGACAGAAACATCAATGATGAGGAAGAATCATTGATCAGCTGCCTCCTGCATAAGCTGGGCATGTGCCTTGACCAGGAATTGAACCATGACCTCCTGGTTCATAGGTCAATGCTCAACCACTGAGCCATGTTGTCTGGACCATGGTTGTTGTTTTAGAAACAGTATGCCCAAGTCAAAGAGTGCTGCTTTACCATTCTGTGAGGAATAATGCTGAAAGGAAATAATAATGGTGAGTGTGAGCCCTTTTATTGAAGGACCAAGGGAAAAACATTCCATGTCTGTCCCTATCTCCTACAACCAGCTCCCTACTGATTCTGATCTGTCTTTATTTAGCATTTACAGAGCCCTTGAGAGTTGCAGAGAGCTTTATTATTTCTTTATCATAATTAGCCACAGAAATAATATATGGATTAATAAAGTATTGATTAAAATATTTCATACATATACATATATGCTACATATTTCTTTCAGTTTTAAAACTTTTGTTAACATTGCTTGTCCATACCTAAATTGAGATCATGCTCTTTGATTGATGAAGTGTTTTGAGAGCATGCACACCCAAGCACACATACACATTATTAACTGAGCATATTTAGTCTTCAGAAAGCTACTCTAATTTGGCATGTTGAATCTCTTACCAGTTGGAACAAATTGATGTTATTTTTCCCTGTGATAAATATTTGCTCAGTGGCACAAAAAAAAGTGTAAAAGCAAATTCTGGGAAAGCTACAAAGATGTCCTCTGTAATTTTATACAGTCTCCCAATTAAGGGGCAGATATTTCAGCCTTACCTGCCACAATACTGGCTTAGTCTCAGGAGAAGAAATCATTTGTGGGTGTCTAAAATTCACCCAGCTGGGCATGCCACACATGGTTTGATTCTTTTAGCTCCCTGGAAAGTGGAAGGCTGGATGCATTCATCTAAGGGGAATGCAGTATTCTCAAATAAAATGATATATACTTTCAGCTACACACACACACACACACACACACACACACACACACACACAGAGGCTTACACATGAACATAATTATAGTCAGTTTCTTTTTGTACATTCTTTTTTTAATTAAAGAGAAGGAGAAACCATAAATGTTAGTGAAGGGGGCAACTGTTCATATGATGTGAGGACCTTAAAATATAATTTCTCCACCTTCAAGGTAATGGACACATGGTCCATTCTTTTCCATACACCTTAACTCTTTATTAGTGTTGATATCTTCTAAATATAGCAATGATATAGCATCTCCCCTCCTTATCAATCTACCTGACAACATTGTTGTAATTTTGAAATGAGATATAACATGTATAAACCCTTTGTAATTTTACTCTTAGAATCAAGATACATGACTGACTACTCTTGCCAGGGTAGAGACGGATTGCAACAAATCAAGATCTTAAAGTCTCGGTAACTGATTTTATAGAAATGAAATTATAAATATATATGAAAAAAGTAAAATTATTTAATGAATAAAATAATTAGCTTTACAGAATGCACATGTAGCATTTCTGTTGCTTTGGGTCGAGAGTTCATGAAGAGATGAGCTGAATCCTCTGCTGTGAGGTCCCTCACAAGACCATGATCAAGGGCTAGAGTCTCATTTTCAGATCACCTGCAGGATCTGCTCCTGGGCTGACTGAACTGGTTGGGGAGATTCGATTCTTTGTAGACTACTTGACTGGGGGGTGTCAGTTCATTGCTGGCTATGGGCTAAGAGGTTGCCCACAGTGCCTTGCTATAATGGCTTCTACAGCAAGACAGCTTATTTTATCAAAGCCAGCCAGAGAACAATCTACCAGCAAGATGGAAATCACAGTCTTATATAAGTGAATCACAGAGAAGACATCACATCATTTTACCATAGTTTATTCAGTAGAAGCAAGTCACTATGTCTATCCCACACCCAAGAACTGCACAGAACATGAATCCATAGAGTCACGATCATTTGAAGCCATGTCAGAAGCACCAGCTAAACATTTTATAGTGATATAATCACAATCATAACTATATTTTTCTTTTTAAAATATAGTTATTGCTAAAATTAAGCCAATATAGTGTGATAATTTACTTTCTGACAAATGTAAATGTGGAATTATAGATTTCCCCCTTTATGTTCCAATTCTGAACTCATGTATTCCATACATAAAATTAAAGCAGCAGATTTTTCCAATGCATTCGCTGGCAGAAAGCCACAGAGCTAGATCTTATAGGAAAGTTTGCATGTAGAAAGCAGTGTCCCCACCCTCAGTCAAGTTATAATTGAGAAGAGAATTGAGTTTTTATATATTTTTAAATAATACCATAAAATGGTTATAAATCCTAAGAGTCTACAAGGATTGAACAAAAAAGTAACAGAGATATCAAATACTGTAATTTCAGGAGTAGAATAGTTTATGAACCTCCTTGGAAAGGGAGGATTATACAGCTCGATCATCAAGACTAAAACAAGAAGAGGGTAAGGATATTCCAGATGGAATATGAGGTATAAGGAAAAGCAGCCAAGCTAAAAATGTTTATAGGGCCCTGTCTCCATATAATAATAATATATTGTAATGATTTGATTTATTTTACAATGGTAGGGCTGATTTACTATTCTTGAATTTGTATGAGACTGGAATTACAAAATCCCAGCATTCTTTTCATAAGTGGTTAATATACCAACTTATTGCACAACTTTTTCTGTACTGACAAATATCACCTTGATATTATCTGGGTCCCTGGCAGTGCTACTTTCCAAGAAGTCTTGGCATACTGCCCCTTCAGAATTGTTTGATATGGTGTCAGTTGAAAATTCCAAAGTGACTTTGATAGTTATTTGCTATCTGGGGACATCTTTGACAATAGGAAAATTCTCTCAGGAAGCCAGGGTTATAACCTCAGTCCTGTTGATAATAACTTAAGAGAATTCTAAAGATCAAGGATTGATGTATCAGGAACAATTTGAGGGGGCAACGTTCATGGAAATAGAAATAGTCACTTTGGGACAAAGAGAAAGCATCCTGTTTATGCCATTGGATAAAAGTCTGCTACTTACAGAGAAGCTTTATAGCTTGATAGAACAAGGCCTTAGAATCAGCAGATATTCAACGGCATTTTTTTAAAAAAGTAAATATTATTGTTTTCACCAACATTAATGTTTCTCAGAAATTTATTGCAAAACCCAATGGCATTTTTTTTTAAAAAAAGTAAATATTATTGTTTTCCACCAACATTAATGTTTCTCAGAAATTTATTGCAAAACTACTGACAATGTCTCCTGTCCCTGAATGTATAAGCTTCATTGATTCCTTTCTTTTGGTCAGTGTATACAGATTCAAATGGAAACTTTATGGTAGTAAGCTCTATATTTCAAAGCATTCTTCTGATATTTTTCATCTGATTGGCAACTATATCTATTCCAAAGCCCCTGGCAGCAGAAGCTGTCCACAAAGTGCAGGGATTAGCTAGGGTCTGAGAGTGCCCTCCACCCATGTCCTATGAAGAACTTATCCAGGCCTTCCATTGTCCAAATTGACAGTGCAAATGAGTTTAAGACAAGTTTCAATTCTGAAGAAAGTCACTTGAACATGAATTACAGGGGTCAGTAAAATTTTCAGTAAAGGGCCAGATAGTAAGTGGGCAAATAGGGTTTTCTAGATAATATGGCTCAATCCCAATCACACATAACTCTGCTGCAGACCAGAGGCAAATAGATGAGCATGGTCTTGTTTCAAAAAATGTTTATTTATGAGAGCACTGAAATTTGAATTTCATATAATTCCCAGGTGTTGTGAAACATTATTCTTCTTTTGATTTTTCTCAACCACCTAAAAATGTAAAAAACATTCTTGGTGTGCAGGTTTGGTGTGTGGGCCACCGTTTACCAGCCCTTCATTCTATTGCAGTGTATTACACTTTTCTTGCTGTAGCTTCTATGACAGCTATAAAAATAAGAGTCAATTTGGGCCCATTATATAATAAAAGAGAAGAAATATGCCTATGCACATAAGTAACATTTTAAGTAGAAATAAAGAGAAGATTTAGAATCCTGAAAATAATGAGGGTCTGAGGTAGTTACCTTAACCAGTCTCCCATCTCCAGACAAATACAATTATCCAGGGATTACACTGACTTCTTCCAAAGACCATTCATTGTCTTAGTAGTTCCCCAGAGAGAGAAGGGAGTAATTCTTAGGTTCTATAAAAAGGAAAATCTTTGTGGCATAATGTCAAGAGGACTGCTCTTGGCCTTGGTCTCACTTCAAAAAATAAGATACACCCTTTAACTTCCAGCAGGGTTTTTGTTTGGAATCCAAACAAATAGTGTTCTTTTTAGTTGGGCATTTTTTAAAATGAGCACATAGTTTAGTTTCCTTCTTATAAAATCCACTAGTAGCCCAGTGCACAAAAATTTGTGCACTCGGGGTGAGGGGGTCCCTCAGCCTGCCTGTGCCCTCTCGCAGTCTGGGACCCCTCGGGGGATGTCCTGCTGCTGGCCAGCACAAACAGGGAAATAGCATCAAGTCCCCCTGCGCCAGAAGACCTAGAGTCAAGTCCCCACCCACTTGCGTGTGCCTCCTGGACGCAACATTCAGCCTCATGGAGGGGCTGACAGGCTTGGACACTGTGGCCACGGCCGCGGCAGAAGCAGCAGAGTGGCGAGGCTGCATCAGCCCTCCATGGTGGGCGGGGCATGCCTTGCTGCTGGCCCCTGCGGGCCCCGGCCGTGTCCATAGGCCCGGACACTGCGGCGTCGGTGGCAGTGGCAGAGCAGTGAGGCTGGATCGGCCTGCCAGAGCGGTGACAGGCCTAGACACTTCAGTGGCGGGGCTGAGGGAACTGGGCACCACCATCTTTGTGATGGAGTGATGGTTAATTTGCATATTACTCTTTTATTAGATAGGCTACTTTATGAGCAGTTATTCATCAAAGTGACCTTCTTTGGAATTCCTATACATTTTGTCATTTATAATCTATACCAGGGGTCCTCAAAATTTTTAAACAGGGGGCCAGTTCACTGTCCCTCAGACCGTTGGAGGGCCAGACTATAGTTTTAAAAAAAACTACAAACAAATTCCTATGCACACTGCACATATCTTATTTTGAAGTAAAAAAACAAAACTTCAAAAAAAAAA
>NW_005370224.1:1582403-1597404 GCF_000412655.1 Myotis brandtii
ATAAATGTTTTCAGCGGGCCGCATGTGGCCCGCGGGCCATAGTTTGAGGACCCCTGATCTATACTATTTATTCAGCAAACTGCCTGATAGTGCCACACTGTAATGAGGATAACACAAATAATCATGCCTAACACAAGTTTGACCACTTAGCAAATGCTCAATAAATGCCTCTTAATTTCTATCCAGACAAAAGCATATCTGAAGTATTCTACAATGTGACTTTGCATACCCTAATGAATTTCTAATAATAATTACCATGGTGAAAATATTACTTATTTTTAAACTTAACCATTGTAAGTGGTGTGTGTGTGTGTGTGTGTGTGTGTGTGTGTGTGTGTGTGTGTGATAATATCAAAGAAAAGAGATAACATACAATAATCTGGTGAAACAATGATTTTTCCTTTCTATTGCCATTATTGTAAAATGAAAACAATCCTTAAAAGGGAATTTGACATTGAGTTTTTTAAAAGACAGGTTAGCCATTTTTTCTCTCTCTGTGTGTAGTCCCAATTCCCAATATCACAGACTGGATGAAATAATTATGAACAGCTTATTCTAGTCCTTGACATCATTATACTGGATTATAATGGAGTAAACTATACATGACTTGAAACAATGTGACAAAAGGGTACTTTCCATATCCTCCTTTTTTGAGTTGGGGTGGATTTCGGAGTCTTTCTGACAGTGTTTCAGCATTTCTGTGTCTGCTCTTTGCTTTTATTCTATAAATAGAACAGAGTTCACAGGTCATAGTTTTATTTTCTTCTGAAGCATTTTTCCTAGTCTAAATATATTTCTGGATTATAGTGAGTCAAGAATTGTACACAATTTCTAGATTTGATAAACGAAGGTTCAAGACAGGAAAGAAGCCAGTAATGTTTGAAAATAAAGTTTTAGTCAAGCAAACTATATTTTTTCTTAACTAGGAAAAATATAATTTTCTGTTCTGCATTTTTGGCCATATAGTTATCAAGCTCAAGTATGAGAGAGAAGCTGAGAGTAAAATTAATGGAGCCATATTAGAAGATATTAGAAATGAAAAGAAATATATCTTTTTTAGCATAGTATAAATGCAAATGTTGTAAAATATGAAAGAGTAGGAGGAAATTGAAAAAATTATCCTGCCATATTTTAGGGAATAAATATGGTTAAATAAAGAAAACCAATTAATATATAAAAACAGCAGGCTTGGTGGTTTCAAGGGCAGAAATAGCAGATCAAAAGTTGCAAGAAGAGATGGAAAGGTCTCTTAGCTTACAGCAAAGAATAGCGAACAAAGTTTGTCAGCCTTAGAAACTAATAGGAGGTGAAAGCGTAAAAAAAAAAATGAAATGATCAGAGAAAATGAATGTAGACCTTCAGAATAGGAAGACTGGGAAGGTTTTCCTACAGTTAATGGAGAGCTGCAAAGAGAAAGAGACAAAGAATAAAAAGTGCATTAAGGATTCATTTTTGGCAAATGTCTAAAATTGAATACAAAAGAAATTTCCAAGTGTTATGACCTAGAAGTTATGCTCCCCCACGTCATTTTTTAAAAAAGGGAAAGTGGCACCAAAATATATTCTAAATCTTCTCCAATAAAAATTTATGCAATTGTATAACTCAGACCACCCCCTTTATTTGTAGGCCCTCTGTACAAGCTAAATTAATCCAAGTTGAAAAACCTGTGCTAGAAATTGTGCTCATGTTTGCACATTTCCTATAGACTGAAGATAGCCATGGGGTCCTGAACCTGCTCCCATCGCATCTGCCTCTATCTGGGACATCTCAGGACTGCCCCACACAGAGAGTACAGCAGACGTGCTGTTGTCACAGTTTCTGAGCCCAGTCTCTAAACAACAGGGAGCTTCCTGTTTCAGAGAACACTCTATATTAGAAACCGGAGCCACCAAATGAGAAATCCAACTACCTTGCCAGAAAAAATACTGAGACCGACCCTGAGACTACGTATCTCTATGTCATCATATCTCAGAACAGAGGCTCAGATCAGCCCATTCTTTCAGCCATCTCTGCTCTTGTGCTAAGTAGGGGAATGAAGCTATTAGTATCCATCAGATCAGCCTGGCTGTCGGCTACATGTCAATTGAGTCCTGTGCTGGCTCCTGAGCCACAGAATGACAACATAAAGTAAAATCACTATAGTTTGAAGTCATTAAGTGTTGGGATTGTTTCTTACTCAACAGTAGACAGCTGGAGCAGAATTGGTTCCTGCAAATGGAGTGCCTGTGTAGCAAAAATCTACACCACGTGGGCTGGAGAAAAGAGGTACCCCTTTATGAAGTGGTCAAACGTTTGTCAACACTATTGCCTGTAGCAATATGGGAAATAGAGAAGAGATTTAATGAACTAATGGATTTCACTGGATAGATTTTTAGACAGAATGTAGAAATTGCTGACTGACTTTTTCTAGATATGAGGAGAAAATTGAAGGAGCTGTTAAGTTATTGAGCAGAATTTAGAGGAAATATAAAGGAACCAGGAGTTTAAGAGTTTGCAATAGGATTGTTTGTTATTTCTGATTTCTACCAGAAAATAGATTTTTAACGTAAGAAAGGCTTTAAGGCAAACACCAAATCCTTGTGGGCTATCAGAATAGGATGGCCTAATACTGAATGTTTTCATAACATGACTGTACCATCTAATATTTTAGACCTCAGAAAGATTTAAGGATATGCATAATAGGGCTTGTAATAGTCTTAAGAGTGTGCCTTATACTTAAACAATAGGATTTCTAAGAATATTAAAGGTGTTGTCCCATTGTAGCCTTGTTGGGGCCCAAAGTAAATAAGAACCTATCTTGAAGAGATTAGCATTGAATAGATTATATGATTTGGTCCACAGAAGCTCTGCCAATTTTTTAAAGTAATTAGCTAGCACAGACTAAAAAGTGCAAAGATAGTACAACATGAAAGGAAACTTTGGGGCCCCTAATTTATTACAGTAAAAAAATTTAAGAAATTTATTGAACTATTAACAAGGGGGTTGGGGTAATCTTGATGGAAAGTAAAGGATGATCCAGAGTGAAGAGACAAGAGCCAAAGCGAATCATTTCCAGGGAACAAGAGTGAACACTAGCCAATGAGATAACAGTGTGCCTTGCTAGGTTTCAGATATGCTATGAACAAATGACCTTTATGCATGTCCTGATTCTCCCCTTTTTCAATAGCAGGGTCTCCTGTAGCTATTCTATATCTCATTATGTGTTACATGTGTATATTTATAGGGCCAGATCACTTTTCTTTTGGCTCACAAAACAGTGAAGTGCAGCCACTATATTGCAAGGAAACTCCAGCAGCCCCATGGAGAAGTTTACTAAGACCTCTGGCCTAGCTCTTAGCTGACAGCCATTGCCAACTTTCCAGGCATATCTGTGAACCATTTGGAAGTGGGTATTTCAGCCTCCATCAAACAGCCCAGCTGATGCCATGTGAAGCCGAGATGAGCCATCCCACTGAACCCTGCCCAAATTGCAGATTCATAAACAAAACAAAGTATTGGCATCATATGAAGCCATTTAGTTTGTCATAGGACAATAAGTATCTTACACAGTTTTATGAGGTAGAAGACCGAATGAATGTACTGTCTCTTGGATTATAAGCAGACAAAACAAGAAAGAAGATCATAAAAATGGACAGATCTTTTTATAGACCAAACAAAAATGCAATTCGGGAAGTAAGGGAAACAAGTAGGCATTGTTATCAATGCAGATTACATGATAGTTACCCATGGATTTAAGATATATAAGATGATTTAGAATTTTATAATGTTAATTATAGATAAAAGACATTATTATGGCAAAGTTGAAACCACCACATTAAGTTATTCTCATATATCCCTGACTATCTGAGTACCTATAGATAATAGATTCTATCAATATTGAATGAGAATACATAGTCCTTGCCAAAATGAAGGGGGAAAATGAATTTCCAAGAAGAAAAGGTATTATAAGCAATTCTGGTGTCTAAAAGCCTTTGTTTGTAGGTGGAGGAGATCATTCTTGTCTTGAAGATTGCCGTTTCTCTCAACAGATGATAAGAAATGGTCTCAGAGTAGAGATTACATAGAAGCTGCTTGGAAACAAGCTGGAGGCTTCAGAAATTCAATGACAAATGACAGCAGATTGGGTCTGTACCTCAGGATAATTTAAAATTGTACCTAGGAGTTTAAAGAATAGACTTATTTTATATACAGTATAGCTTCTGCCATTATTTTTTATGAGTATGTCCTTTGGAGTATTCAGAAAATATAAGGAAACAAAACAAACTACAAATTTAAGTACATTAATTTAAAGATGCTACAACTTTGAAACAAAAATCTTCATTGTTAACGATAACAGTAGAATTTCAGGGAAGAATGCCTGGCCCTCATGCCCACAGTCTCCTGGGGGACAGAAATGCCTATACTCTCTTTAGTACCATGGTTCATTCTTAGGCAGTTGTCTTTTATTTTATTGCGTAACCTAAAGCATATTTGAAGGAAGTAGTCAGGAACATACTTTAAAGAAAAGCATTTAAACACAATCAAGTGCAGTGTGAAAAGTAAATTTAAACACAAATATATGCTGTGGCAATAGTCACTTAGTCACTTGGGCTCTTTTATATATACAAAAAAGACCATTCAAATATCTTCTTCGCACAGTCCTTGCCATGTATATTTTTAATTTAAGAAAAGTTGAAAAGGTACACAGTTTAACTTCCAACAGAAGATTCAATGACTGAAAATAAATGAATGAGGTTTCTATTTATGAAACTACTCAAGGTTCTGATTTATATCATCTAAACTAAAAAACAAAATAAAACTCTAGAGGCTCATGTTTTTATGAATTTTAAAGAACTCATAAAAAACACATTAGAAGTAGATAGCGATGGTTTATGAGTAAGTTAGAAGAAAAGGTTCTTTATATCTTATTCATTGTCATGTTCTTACTCTCTCTTCACTCAAGATGACTGTGCTTTGGGTCTCAAAATATTCCTACATTTCTTCCCCAGTAGCTGTGTTAAACCTAGAATTCCCTCCCCGTTGCTCTCTGTATCCCTAAGTTTTACCCACATATAATACACAGTGAGTGTCATGCACACTCTGAGAAGCCTGTTCTGGTCACTTGTCCTTTTGGAATTATTTTTCTCATCTAAAAACTTAGAACATTATTACCTATACTAGAGGCCCAGTGCATGAAATTCATGTATGTGTGTGTGTGGGGTCCCTCAGCCCGGCCTGCACCTCTCACAGTCCGCAGCAGTGTGGGAGCCTTTGGGGGATGTCCAACTGACAGCTTAGGCCTGCTCCCACCACCACCACTGTGCTTGCCAGTCATGAGCCCAGCTTTGGTCGATTTGTATATTAGCCTTGTATTATATAGGATTCTTTCAGTGTCATTATTATTGATTGTCTTGCACATCTATTTGATAGTTTTGAGTATGCATCATATTCCCAAATATATACAAGCAACAAATATTTTTGAGATATCTAAATGGCCAATGAATAGAAACACACAAAAATCAATCAATTAAAATATTTATTGAAAATCTACTAAATTAAATTACTAGGTAGAACTTTTTTAGGGGCCAGATTCTCACCTATATTAATAAATATATGATGCCTAGCAGTGTACACTTTCTCCACAGCCTGAGGGATACTGAATATAATCCTTTATTCCAAAGAACATCAGTTTGAAATGTATAACTATTACTTTATTGGTGTTTAAATTCTCCTTCTCTCGGTGATTGAAATGATAAACATTTAAATGCATTTATCAATATTCTCCATTTCACCCCATAGAGGGCACAGCCATTCCACCTTATGACCATAGTGATGAGAAAACACACCCTCCTCCTTTTCTTGTTTTTCCCCATTTCTCTAGGTTTTCACTAGTTCTGATTGAAAAACATACTCCCCTAAGACTCACAACTCCTCTGATTGAAAGTTTTGCACATTTCTCTAAAAGCTCACTGTCCCCTGGGCCCTTTTTCATTTGATATGTATATTGTGCATTTGACCAGCTCTAGGAGAATAGAATTGCCTCAAATTTAAAGTCAAATGAATTTTGTGACAGCATGGAGGGACCTGGAGAGTATTATGCTAAGCGAAATGAGCCAGTCAGAGAAAGACGAACACCACATGATCTCATTCATATGTGGAATCTAATGAACAAAATAAACTGATGAACAAGTTAGCTCCAACCACATAGAGGCATGGAACAGACTGTGGAATTTCAGAGGGAGGGTGAGGGTGGGTGGGTAGTTCGGGAGAGATCAACCAAAGAACTTGTATGTATATATGCTTGACCCATTGGGCACAGACAATAGGGTGGTGAAGGCCTGGGGTGAGGGTGGAGGTGAGGGCTAGAAGGAGTCAATGGGGGAAAAGGGGACATATGTATTACTTGCAACAATGAAGATTTAAAAACAATAAAGCCAAATGAATGTATAGTAATTTTATATGGGAGAATAATTCAGTCAGTAATAGATAGCTTAAAAACAACCTCCAATATGGGGGTGGGCAGCAAAATCAATAAGCTAAAAAAACAGTAAAATACTTAAAACCAAATTTATAGTTTGAACGTTTAGAAAGATGCCTAGAACTTGAAGCTAGCAGTGAGGATGTCGATGCTAGGCTTCCTTTGTGTAAAAAGATTGAACATATTAGTGCCTGCCCAAGTTTCCTCACAGGGTTTGTTTACAAGGATCCAATGAGAAAACAAATGTGAACATACAGCTGCCGTCCCAGAATTTAAAAATATGTTGAAAATATGCTGGACATCATTAATGTTTAAGTACTAAATGGTTAAAGCAAAATTGTGGAAAGGAAGTTGGAAGGAAAAAATGATATAAAATTTTCTGCTTTAACTTTTTAAGTATATCTAAGTTAGGAAGAAGACACAGAGTTAAAAACGAGTAGGCAGCTTTAACTGTCACATGTATCCTTGGCTGTCCTAAGGAAACATTACCTCCTTTCCTATCTTTCAATGGGAGATAGGTAAATCCAATGGTATATTTATACTTTTCTGTGAAAGTTATAGCCATTATGACTTTTAGCATCCTGCACCAAGGTTGTTTGTTTCATCTCTGAACCATAAAAGGGATACGGTGTGTTGTTTCCTTGGCAGGGCCGGGCCATGACTCATCTCCAGTTGCTGTTCTCTGGGAAGTGAGCCGGAAGGCCTTTCTCAGAGCGGAATTATCTCAGGAAAGCCTGTTGCCATTTAGGCTTGGGGTTTCTGGGGAAGGTGTGCCATTCCTCTGCTCCACTCTCTGGGAGTCTGAATGAACATTATTATTTGGGGAATGTATTTGCCAATTAGCCCTGAACACAGAATACTATTTGCATAGAGCACATTTTCAATTGCTTTTGCGGGGGAAAATGTCATTTAGCGTTGTTTTCTTTTGTGTCTAATGTGATGGTGCTTAGCAGTTTCTCAGAGGAACATGGTGGGAAGAGTTGGAATTGCTTAGGTTGTAAAGCAAAGGAGCTCAAAAGTCGAATCAGGGAAGTTCTGGCTACTCCCTAAATGCATGTTATATCAGTCATTTCTACCCTGAAAAATAAAACAAAAAAGAAAGGAATTATAATGGTGGCTTCCAAAACAATCAGTGCTTTCAAAAATTTAAGTTACTGGCACCTTCTGCATATGCCCTTGGAAAAATAACACGATGCAGAGACCATAGAAATGATAGTCGTGCCAACGAAGGCACTGGTGAGAAAATACCCAGGCCAGAGTCAAACCTTAATAATTGGCTTTTGAATATATTTTATGAGAAAGTGTTTCTTTATACTTAAAAAAAATCCAGAGCAAAAATAAATCAAACAGGAATGAGGGAAAGAGTTCCAGGTTTAAAGTAAAGAGAAAGGCAGGATGACTTAGGTCCTGGAACAGAAATATTTGGAGTCTGTATAGGAAACTATTCTTTACTGAAGACAAATTTAATTGTGTCGGGAGTTACTGGATAGAAAACAGAATGAACCAGAGAGGAGAAAGCAGCCTGAAGGCGAGGCTCATCACTGCTCCAGGAAAGGAGGGCAGTTCCTCTGTGGGAAGGCTGCCCCTCTCTGTAGGGCCTGCGTCCTGGGGCTCTGAGCTGCCACACAGAACTCTGTCCTTTCAGACCACTCAATGACAATACTGGGCAGGTTGTTCTAAGTAGGAGAGCTGGAGACACACAATGGCAAGGCAGCAGAAAGGAAGTCAGGGTCTTTATCCATCAGCATGCTCAGCGTGACATTTGGCTCCAGGTATTTCAGCAAACTTTATCCTTAACTTGTATTCTAATGGAATTCAGACACAACTTTCTTCACCTTTCTTGGAACTTGGTGTATATATTGAATTATTCTTCTCAACAGTTTCCTTTTTTATTTTCAGTACTTACTAGTGAAACTCTAAATGAGTGTGTTTGTTTTAAAGACAGCAAGTTCAGAAATGTTCACCATGTTTTATTGATTTGAAGACATTAGTTTATACTGAATATGAGGCAGTGGGTGTACTGGAGCTGATTCTAACCAGTTGGTGAGAAATGACTGAAGACATTAGTTTATGCTGAATATGAGGCAGTTGTACTGGAGCTGATTCTAACCAGTTGGTGAGAAATGAGTGTGTGCAACTCTTCTAACTCTGAAACATACAGTCATGTTGAAGTTGGATATACAGGAGTGTTTACACCAAAGAAATTGGGAAATGCTACAAATCACTGCTTCGCCCCAAGAGACAGAAAGCCAGCTATTAAATATTTAGTAGCACACAACTAATGATAGGTGATGACAGCTAGAAGATATCACATATATCAATCATTAAAGCCTAGATAAAATTAAGGCTACTGATGGAAAGACAGCCCAGGCCAATAATTAATGTGAGGAACTTTTAATATCAGAGATTATTATTCTCCAAAGATAGATAAACAAATTCCAACAAAACATTTGGTAATTACTTACTTATACAAAAAAAGTGATGCTTACTGTTAGATTACACTGTATGTTTTATATAGCAGTTTGTAGAGCACAGGCAGCAATATCATCTTAATTGCTATAAAAGGAGAACTTACTATATTGAATTATTATTTTTCATATTTTATAGGTGAGGAAACTATGACTCGGTGAGGCTACATGTCCAAGGTCATATAGCTGGTATATGACAAAAGCAAGAGCAGCAATTTTTTTTAGTTACTTTTATACCATTTGGTGGCAGAGAAAGACCTACATATATTGTGACTCAAGTGTTTTCCTAGAAGGCAACTGTTATTATTTAATAGTTCTCTTGGCTCATTTCATTTTCTTAGGTATGTGTGAGGAGATGAGCCACAGCCCCAAGCTCATCCCTTATCTATTACACATGCTCAGCTTCATTGAGGTTCCACACTGGTTGTCCACCAGATGTTCAATGTTATCTCCCTACTGAGGGTTGTGACAAAACCCCAGAGAATCAAATGACGGCAATCTGTCACCTAGTCATCATTATATATTTTTTCATTTCCCATTATTCTCCACCTTATGTCACTGTTTTTAGTGTGCAAATCACTTATTGTTCATTTCTGCTCATTTCTTTCACCGCTATTTTTAATTTTAATGACATTCTTCTGCTGAGAATATTCTTGAGAGCATAAATACGCTTTTCCTCAGTAAAAAGAAAGACACGGGCATATCTGTTACTCTAAGAAATCCAGGGAACAGGATATTTCACCATCAACAGCCCCAAGTGTGATGGATGCCCTGATTTACATTTTAATCCCATCAGATTGTTGCTGAAAATTATGATGGAGTGGTTATTTACCCACTAAAATGCTCACAATTTAATTGAAAAAGATTGAATTTGAATCATCCTGCAAGCAGCCAGAATTTCATTTAAATACTTAGAAATGTGAAATGTTAATTTACCACCTCATTTTTGTTTTCCTCTGCTTGCCCCCTCTTTCTAAATCTAATTTAATAAATCAACAAAATTTATTAACCATAATTAAATACCAGCTAATATGTTAATTAAAGGCCATATAAACATGAACATATCAATAAAGGTCCTACCCTAAAGGAGTTTATGGCTATGTTTCAATAAAATTATAAATAAAGCTATTTATAATAAAATGTGATAACAAATACATTAGGGATAGGAACAAAATGACTATGGGATAAAAGAGGAGAGTGATTAATTTTCAGCTGGAACTTAGAAAGTCTTCAAAGAATGTAAGATATTTTATCTGGACTTTGAATTATGAGAGCAATTTTTTAATATACATGAATTAAGAAGGGTGTTCTGCGTACTAAGTAAAATATAGCTAAAAGTCACAGAGGGAATGCATGCTGGTCCGATAAAATAGTATGCAGTGGATTCGGTACAATGGTTGGCGATAAGGATTAAAAATTTAGTAAAAGATAAATTGTGAAGAACTTTGAGTGCTGGCTAAGTTTTCAAAAATTTATCTAATAGGTATTGCTGGCCCCAGTGGAAGTTTTTAATCATTCTCCTTGTTTTTATGTATAAGCCCCACAAAAGATTGCACTTTAATCTCATTCTGATTCATACTTTGAATATTAAGTACAAACAGAACATATCCTTGGCTGAGTAAGCCTTGAATAAAAATTCTCTGTTCAATTAATTTATGCTAAAATATTTTCAGTACTTCCTCTGTACCTCAGAGTCTTCTAGGTAATGAAGTATAGTGGGGGACAATATGGACAAGGTTTCTGAGAGGTCAGGATTATTCTTTGCAACATTTAAAAAAAAACGTTATTCTGAGTGTTCGTCTAAATGTACAGAATGATTTCAGTTTAAATATTCAGAATTTAGGAAAAGTTTGGGGCTTTAAAAAACTGATTGCCTACCCCATTCTACTCAGGATTTGTGGAACCAACTTTTTCTTGCTAAGTCAGTAAGCATTATGACTAATTTTCATAACCCATTGCTCAATAGCAGTATTAACCTGAAGTATGGTAGCAATCATCTCAGGTAGAAACTATAGTTTAGCTTTAACCCTGCTGTTTGGCTTCAGTACTTATTTGCTTTGTTTAACAATAGAAAGTTACTTTGATTTTCTGAACTTATGTATGCTATCCCATTGATTGTGATCTTACTGATTATCGAAGCACATTCTTCTGTACCTGGGAACCAGGACAGGACAATTATCCTAAATTGCCTCAGTGGCTCCAGATAATGTGTTTCCGTTGACTCAGTTGTCCCAAGACCCAAGGGCTCCAGATAATGTGTTCCTGTCAACTCAGTGGTCCGAAGACCCATGGCTCCAGGCAATGTGTTTCCGTTGACTCAGTGATCTGGAGACCCAAAACTATAATTTAACTAACATGCTCAATTCGCTTCTGTAACTGCTCTGTACAAACCAGGTTCCTCATTCCAAACCCAAAGATGTAATCGACACCTTTGTGATTTTTGCCTATATAAATCTGGTGTTTCGGCCATCTTATCACTACAAAATTTGAGAGAGCGAAATGCCCCCTCGTAGTCCTGGATTTGCAATAAATGTGACTCCTTAATTCAACTTCTTGAGGAGTCCTTGTGTGATTCGCAGGGTACATTACAACAAACCAAGACCACAGTATTAGCACATACAGGTGCCCTCATTTATTGTATTAGAAACCAATCCCTGTACAGGTTAGTAATTTAGTTAATACAACCTGGTAAGCTAGATAGTATTGTTACCTCTATTTTGTACATCAGAAACCCAAGGTTCTGAAGGGTTAGATAAATTGGCTTTTTTGTAGTATTTAAATTTCTGCAAGTAAATTCAAACCCAAATTTATTTAAATCTTAGGATCAAATTTTAACATTTTATGTTACATTTATTTGTATCTGTTTATTTGTTTATATATTACATGGGGAACTGAAAAGTATCAAATGGAATGGGAATAGGTTTATCTATTTATATTTATTTACACAAGAATTAGTAATCAAATAATCATTAAATAAATTAATCCACCTAAAATATAGAGATTAAATACAATTAAAGTGATATATTTTATTGTTTCTTCTGTAAATGGCAAATAGTTTTTGCCAAACCAATCATATTTGTTACATGAAGCCAAATTTCTGTCTTCCTTTTAATAGAAAACTGTCTCAGAAGATTCATAAAATCTTACACATTTGATGAAATCCAAGTAATTCCTGATTAACATAAAAATTAACTTATCTATCTAAGTGAAAAATTCTGCCAATAATGCCCAGCCAGCATGGCTCAGTGATTGAGGGTTGACCTATGAATCAGGAGATCGCCATTGGATTTCAGGTCAGAGCACATGCCTGGCTTGCAGGCTTGATCCCCAGGGTGCAGCATGCAGGAGCAACTGATCAATGTTTCTCTCTCATCATTGATGTTTCTATCTCTCTCTTCCTCTACCTCCCTCTCAGAAATAAATAAAAATATATATATTTTTAAAAATTTTGCTAACCAATAAGGGTTATTTTAAGAGCAAAGATACTGATTTTATTACACTGAAAAACAATATATACCTAACTGAAGAATTATAATTATGGGATATATCTTCATAGAATACATGGACTATACTTGCAAATCCAACATAAATGCATTGATTCTAGAAAGAAAATGAAGTTTCACATAAAGATCTAAAAGTTTTATTTTCCAAATAAAAATATAAGAATTCTGACAATTAGAATACACAGATTCATGGGTAGATAGTAGATGAATAGACATTGAAAAGATGAAAATCGAGCAATTAAAGTATCCAAGAATGGTTTTAATATTCTATTATCAACAGATATTTTTCCAATAATCTTCATCTTGTTATAAATATTGACCTTTTCATAGGGCATTAGCTGGAACTTATTTGCAATAGTTTTATCTGTCAGTTCCGTAAAGCTTTGTAAACGTGAGAGCAATTATGCTCTTGCTGCTGAGGCTAGAACTTGAAAATGGCAGTTTGGATGTAGATGCAAATTGAATCTGCCAGGGAAATTCTTCTGCTTGCCCATTCACTGTAGACAAGGCTTCTCCTGTGTGGGCATTGCAATGTTAACACCGGGAAGTATAATCTTAGACCTGCTGTACTATGATCTATGATAAATAAGAACACTAGAAACTCTAAAAATCAAAATATTCCCACCATACCCATTACCCCAGCTCTTTTTGTTGGCTTTTCCTTGAATTTCCCATTACGTGTTTATCTGAGATTACATATCATAGCTCTTCCCAACCATGAGGTGACCTCTTAATAAATAAGATAAACTGCCAAAAGAGAAGCTAACTATATAGATTTTTAACAGGGATAAGTTGTTTTCTTTTATCTTGAAAGATATTAAAATGAGAACTGTACAAATGATCAGTGGGTTCCAGTCCATGAGATACAGACCTGACATTGGGTCTTCATTAGTTGCTTATAGGTCTTCCTTTGAAAGTTGCTTCCTTCATCTCCACGGTATCACTTAACCATGAAAATCAGGTTACTTTAATTCCATTTCATGATCATCCTAGGAAAGGACACAGTATGTTATTCTCATTGCTGGACTCTTCAGATTCATATGCATGCATTAACCTTCATGGGGTTTGTGGAGTTCCTCAACTCTTCCTATATCATGAATAATTTCATTAAACATGAAAAATTTACCCACACTGTTTCTTTGTGTATTTTTAAATATTTACAATTTGTAATACCAAATAAATATGTAATAGGTGGGGCAGGGTTTCTAGATTTTAATATTATTTAAACCTGTCATGTACTATAACCTGTTGGGGCTTATGTAATATTCAGCTCCTTAATTCAGCGTCAGAGCTGTTATCATATGTTGATGGGAAAATAACAGCCATGTTGGGGCTCTCCAGTCACTAATAATTCCTATTTTGATTTGATTAGCATATAAATGTTCCTAGATTTATGCAGTGTCAGGGGAAAATGTATTAAAAATACTCCTCAGGGTTCTCTCCTCTTATTTTAATCAGGCAGGAGAGAAAGAATCTTGTCATGCATGACGCCTAACTTGCCTTTCTTCAAATTCCTTATTGTGGAAGTTTCCAGAAAAAAATTTTTGGTAAAAGACAACATGAAAGGAGACTTTATTGCACAGTTATGAGCAGGAACCATTGATTAACTAAACCTTTCCTTCAGTTTTCCTTTCCCAGGATATCTGAAAATGTAGTAGAAGAGTGAATAAAGATTCTACTCACAAAGACATCTCAACTAAGCTCTGGACAGATCCCCGAATAAATGGCAAGGCGTCTCCTTGCAGTGATCCTAAATAATGAGCGCTCAGTCAACCAAAGTTATAAAATAGTTTCCTGCACATTTATTTTTCTTTATACATTAAGAAGCCGAATTCATCTTTTTATCTCCAGTGGCCTATTAAGAGTACTCTTCAAGTATGTGACCGAATAGAATTTTGTGATACCACAAAAACTGTTGGAATCATAGAGACACAGCCCCTTGAAAATCTCAGCATTTATTGTGTTGGGAGGATGTGAAAATGGAAGGGAAGAGGCAATGCTAAAGGGAACCACAGATGAATACCAAAGCTTAAAATATCAGATTAAAACTATTAAGCACAAGTTGAGCACCCTATTCTGTAAGTTGTCACATTAAATCCCAGCACTGAGAATTCCCATAAAAGCAATTTTCAAAAGAAGAACTAAATTTAAAACACATGAATTGTGAATAATCAAATATAAATTAATATTTACCTCTGAGTGAATTGGTCATCTCAATAAATACACTGGATCAAAAAAAAAAAATCTAATTAAGATGAAAAAAAAAAGGCAAAAATCAAGGTTAAATCTACACTAATAAAAGACAAAGATGCTAATTGACCGTACCTTCGCTATACCCCAAGCCATGCCCACCAGAGTGAGTATATACAAATTACAATCAGAGCGACTATATTCAAATTAACCCAACCAAGATGGTGGCCAGCAGCCACAGAGCTAGAGCAAGCAGGAGGCTTGGTTGCCCGGGCGATGGAGGAAGCCAAGCTTCCTGCCTGCCCTGAGCCAGCTGTGGCCTCCGCTCATGGCAACAAAGTTTCAATTATAGAAGAAAAATAAATCCCAGATACCTGCTTCCA
>NW_005370224.1:1598499-1627950 GCF_000412655.1 Myotis brandtii
GATAATATGCTAATTAGACTGGGAGACCAGCCAGGGAGGGCAGTTGGGGGCCATGAGGCTGGCAGGGAAAGGCAGTTGGGGGCAGTCAGGACGGTGTGTGGGGGGGGGCAGTTGGGGGCAAGCAGGCCAGCAGGCAGGCAGGTGAGCGGTTAGGAGCCAGTGGTCCCAGATTGAGAGAGGAATCAGGCCTAAATCGGCAGTCAGACATCCCTCGAAGGGTCTCAGATTGAAGAGGGTGCAGGCTGGGCTGAGGGACACCTCCCTGTGCACAGATTTTTTGCATCAGGCCACTAGAGTGTGTGTGTGTGTGTGTGTGTGTATGCATAAGCAACTGGCTGACTGGCTGACTGGCTGACTGGCTGACTGGCTGACTGGCTGGTAGCTATGGCATGCACTGACCACCAGGGGGCAGATGCTCAACAATAAAGTGGAAACCACAGGCATGGAAACATGGAACAGAATGATGAATCTCAGAGGGAAGGGTGCAGCAGGGAGGATGGGAAGAGATTAGCCAAAGATCTTATATGCATACTAGAGGCCTGGTGCACGGCTTCATGTACTGTTGGAGTCCCTCGGCCTAGCCTGTGGGGATTGGGCTGAAACTGGTGTACTGTTGGAGTCCCTTGGCCTAGCCTGTGGGGATTGGGCTGAAACTGCTCTTCAACATCCCCTGAGGGGTTCTGGGTTGCGAGGGGCTGCAGGCCAGGCTGAGAGACCCCACCAGTGCACGCCCCCAGCCTCTAGTAATCAATAAAATCTCATTTGATTGATTGATTGTTATTTCACTCCCATTTATCTAAGGACAAGACTCCAAACTGGGGCAGAATTGGAAATAACCCCTCTGGGCAAATTTGTAAACCATTTAAGGTTTACGTTTATCTGTCCAGTTTCATTGCACTGCTCTTTGTGGAAGTACAACATCTCCTGTTTATCAAGGTATTTCAAATCCATATTGCAAATATTGAACTCCATAACAAGTTTGCTGTTAAGAACTGGGATAGCTATTTGTGTCTCTGTTCATATATTGATACTGCAGCATTCATTGATTTGTATGCTATGCTTATCACTATGATATTAATCCTTATTAACACTAATGCAGCTTACCATAAGTCTAATTAAGATTCCCCAGGATAAAAATGAGATTGGGACAATTCTTATTTTTGTTTAAACCAGCTTGTCCATTCCCATTTGTTGCACTTGCCCTATTCATCTGTTGGAACTGATGCTTTCCATTACCTCTGCAAAATAATGGGTCGTTTTGATAGAATTGTGCCTGAGAGAATCAGATTGTATTTTAAAAATTCATTTAGGAAAATAGAGAAAAATGAACTCAGGAAGAGAATCAAATATTATTATTAATGTTATTAATAACAATAACTACCTTTGAGAATTTGTCTTTATATCTGGGAGTTTTTTTAGCTCTAAATCTAACTGCTTGGGTGCTAAGTGGAAACAATGAGAACTTGTATATATTGGGGGAGGTGGGTTTTTAGGAGACTTTACTGTGAATTTTCCACTTAATATTTTCAGACTGTAGTTAACCACAGGATAAAACCAAGGAAATCAAAACCAAAGATGAAGAGGGACTACTGAATAGACCCATTAAATTGAATTTGTTATCATTGTTATTTAAACATTAATTTAAAATAAGATTTCTTCCTATCTAAGTGGTGAGTTTATATCCCATGTATATTTGTGTCTTAGGGCATTATTTATAAAACGGAAATCCATGGCACCAGGTATTGTATGATGCCAGATGAATCAGGTTTTACCTGTAAGAATGGGGAGGAAAGTTTTGTGGAGAACTGAAATGTCCATATTATTTATTGATATACAGGCTATGAATTGCTCAGATGCACCAGCTAATCTAGATATTGGGTTTATTTTCATAAATGAACTTCATAAATAATTGAATATGAGACTACCCCTGCTATTCTGTCCTTGGACTCCTGGGGCATTAAGAATTCATACTTCTCTCTACCTGCAAGCTTCTACTCCTATTCCGGCAGCCCTGTGTGGTATCTGAGGAGACTTGTCGCTCAAGTTGGATTGTATAGTGTTTTTCTGATGTGCAAAATGTTGACCCGTGGGAAGCCTCTGGACTCGCTTTCATTAGCGATCTAAACACATTTGGAGAGTATGGTAGGAGGTGGGCAACTGATTATTTGCCTCTCAGCATGGTAAAACCATACTTATTGTCACTGCCCACTGGCTTAGGAAAATAAAAATTTTTTAAAAAGCCTCCTAAATATGATTGTTGCTTGTTGTATGTGTCGATGAGCTGATTTGTGCAACTATTGGGTTCTTGGCAATTGTCAGTGAGGGCCAGATCTCCACGGATTAATGGGGCAAGATGGAGCCCTCAGGAACAGGGACTGGTTCTTTGTTTTTAAGTCTTCATTTGCACCTGTCTTGAGCCACGTGCAGAGGAAGAATGTCAGCTAGCTTTTGATAACATTAGATACAGCTTTGTTTTGAGTAAGTTATCAGGTTCTTTGCTACTGAATTATGAGTGTCTATGAACCAGCTATTAACATTATAAGTCGGGAACCTGTTTCTTCCTTTTTTGGTGCCCAGGAGTAATTATTCTTTATCATAGAGGCAGGGTTTAGGGCTCAGCTTGACTGTAGCACCCTAACATGTGCACTGAATTGTTCTAATGTCCTACGGATTGAAGGGAAGCCACGAGGTTGTGTATATTGTAGCCTACAGTTAAAAAGCAGCTGTGGAAGGAGTGAGCTCAGCAAGGGTGACACTACATGATGGAAAATATAGCCCTGAATATTTAAAGGTCAGAGACACAAGGCAGCTTCGCTTCCAGACAGAATGATTTGGATAGTGTCACATTATTTACAAAGGAGAAAAACAAAAGTTTCTCCTCTTAATTCCAGAAAAGAACGCGGTTTTCTGTCTGCAGCAGTGACTATCATTTATCCCAGTCTTCCATCCATAAAGAATTTTCCACTAAGTAAATTTTTCAAAAAGCCCAAATAACAGAATGGAATGCAATTGTCTAAGGTTTATTGGAACACCAATCATATTAATTTCTAAATGTTCCTAGGACTGTTGGAACTCTGGCTGAGGCCTTGGGCAGGGCTGTCTCGCAAGTGAGCACAGCAACAGCAGGGGCTGGGCATTCATTCCCTTCTCAGTCCTGCAGAGATGATCACTGGCCACAGGCCTCCCATTGACCTCTGCTGCTGTTTTCCTGCACATCTCATTCCCCCCCACCCCTCTCTTTCCTTTAAAAAAAAAAACACACCAAGAAGACAATTTTCTATTCTAGCTCTCCTTGCTTTTGTTGCAGCAGGGGTCTCATTTGGCCGGGTGTGGCAGGTTCCCCAGGCCCAATTCACAAATATTTTGATGCAAGGTGGGCTGTCAGAGAATCTGCATTTTTAACGTCATTTGATTTGATTCAGCAATTATTAGTAGAGACATACTTGAAGCAACACTACAGGAAACACATTTTTGCATGTTGTTTTACAATGCTTAGTTTTGTCAGGATGATAAAAGATGATTTATAGTATTATCACATTTAATACTCACAAAACCCCCGTGAGTTAGGTATTGTTATTATTAACAGCATTTATCAGGAAAAAAAAAAAGAAGAAGGTTAAGGAAATTGAAGTACTTGCCCAAGGTGACACGGTTAGTGCACAACAGAGCTGGGAAGAAAACTCATGTTTGTCTGATTCAAAATCTACTGTGTCATGCTGCCTCCCCAGGTAAGATGTTGCCAAGGTGCCTGCCAATGAATCTGGCAACCTCTCGCTTTGGCACCCTCCCTCTCTCCTCTCTACATCCTTCTGTGACTCCATAAGGACTAAATACCTATGTAGTTTCGGCTTTGTCCCAAATAACGTGGGTGAGGCCAAGGAAAATTGAAAATACATTATCTGCTCTCCAGGATTGTGGATTTTATTGGCCAAGACAGGTGTCACACGTAACAGTATATGCAAAGAATAACTGATAATATATCTGATTATGACTTGAGGCTAACTTGGTTTTGAGATAAATAGTGCCCTTTTTTATAAACTTAAAATGTTGATGTTGTGGAAATTTTCAGTTTAACAATAATGGCATGTCTCAAGGTCAAACATACGCTTTTCTAATTCTGGTTTTCCAAGCAAAATGACTAAAAACTTGTGTCTCCTAAACATGAAGATGCATGTCATTTCAGAGGGAACCCTTTGAAGAAAAGGGAATGTGAGTAGCGTTTCACAATTAAAATAATCACATAGCAGAGGCGAACATGATTAGGTTAAGGAAACTGATCATTTAGGTAGAGTGAATTAATGATAACAGGACTCTGACTAAAAGCACAGGAAATGAGGCATGGGTAACAAGTGCAACCTATACCTAGAACAGCCAGTTATTCCGATTCAGTACAGCAAACTAGGGTTCTAGAACCCTACGCACAAAGTAATAAAATTATCTGAAAGACACTATAAAAAAACCATGAAAGGAAAAATTTAGAGCTGATCTTTAAAGAAAGAGAAATACCAATGTGTTAAAATTGAGGAGAGACATCAAGTCAAAAGCATTAAGGAGAAGCTGACACTCCTAATATTTACAATAAACTATAGGACTTAAAAATTACAGATGGGGGTTCTAATACTCTGAGACCAGGGGAAGGGGATAGGAACTTGGACCTAAACAGAGTGATTACATTACAACTAAATCCCTTGCATATAAATCCCAGGGCTCTAAATTCTCTCCATTGTTTTGGGAAAATACTTTGTAGACTCTGCACTGGGCTATTGAGATCTTCTGACAAATAGAAGGTTTATTTTCCCAGCTACAGCAGATAGCCTTCATCTATTCACCTCCTCTGTGGATAATCTCAGCTGAAGAGAGAGAATTTCCCAAATGTAAGCCCCCTTTCTAGGCCGGTGCATGTGTCATAGCTGGGTATAGGGGCATAAAGGCCTGGCTTCTCAACCCAACTCAAGACACATCTGCCAGGTCATCCCACCTCCAGAACTCCTTACAGGAGCCCTCCAGTCTGCATCCTCCTTGTCCCAATCCTGCCTTCTTCTTTCCCTTCAACTGGTGCTGAAGTTAGCACTATCTGTAGAATGCTTCTACAACAGAGCTCTACAGAAGGGGTTCAAAAAAGCACATACAAGTTTGCATATATTTATCTTAGGCACTGGGTATGAAAGCAGAGGGGGAGGAGAAAGATAGGGGGAGAAAAGAAGGAAAAGGAGAAAAAAAATATTAAAAAGATAAGAAATTAAAACCCCAGGACTTTGCAATTCATTGCTTTTGGCTTGAGGTTATGCTACCTGTGCAGTGAATAAACAAAAACCAATATATTAATATTAAAATGTTTTTTGATGAATAAAACCCCTGGATCCAAGTTGATAGAGGTAGGAAAGTTCTGTGTCATGAAACTTTATTTAATATATCATGACATACAGACTTTAAATCTATCTATAGATAGATAGATAGATAGATAGATAGATAGATAGATAGATAGATTGATTGATTGATTTCAGAGAGGGAGGGAAAAAAAAGAGAGAGATAGAAACATCAATGATGAGAGAGAATGATTGTTCAGCTGCCTCCTGCATGCCCCCTACTGGGGATTTAGCCTGCAATCTGGGCATGTGCCCGACCAGAAATGAACCGTGACCTCCTGGTTCACAGGTCAACGCTCAACCACTGAGCCATGCTGGCCAGGCTGGCATACAGACTTTTAAATAATAACTTTATCAAAGAAAGACACACCATCAAAAATTCAATGTTGCATGAAGAAATAAAGAAAACTCTTACAATGGTGAATTTCAAGTTTCTCATATTCTCAGAAAAGGACAGCAGTGAAGGAAAACTTCCTCTTTTATTTTTTCTTCTAAGAAATGGCTAACTGCAAAGGACTGCCCCTTTCTTACATGGTCAGAGATAAGACCTCCTCATATTCTCAGAAAAGGGCAGCAGTGAAGGAAAACTTCCTCTTTTATTTTTTTCTTCTAAGAAATGGCTAACTGCAGAGGACTGCCCCTTTCTTACATGGTCAGAGATAAGACCTATCTCTATTCTCTCTCCTGATTCCCATAAGAACATCCTTTCTTTTCTTTGAAGAGTTTCTCATTAAGGCATATTCTCTCTATTGTAACAGCCTGAATAAAATTATCTCCTATTTCTCTGTTGCAATTTGTCTTTCATTGATTTGGTGTCATGACTCAGGTAGACTTGGCCTTTGGCTTCAGATCACTGTTTATTCATCCCAGGTACTGAGGTATTATGGAGCCGCTGTGCTCTGCCCCTGACTGGTGATCTGGGGACTTAACTGTGTACCCAGCTCTTTATCCCATGTTCCTGACTTTTCTTCACCTGCTTCATGATAAGAAATTGATTTTGATTCCTGTGATTACTCCCTTGATTTATGGTACCAGTATCTTTTGTCCTCATTGTCTGATCATGTGGCAATCTCTCAAAATAGATTGATGGTTTATAGAGTTCTTATATCTTTGGGAGAAAGACGAAAAATCTGGTTTGTTAGCCTTTTCTTTTTGTCTGGGTTTTTTATTTTGTTTGTTTTTATTTTGAGCTCAAATAAACTAAGACTTTTATGCCCACCTGGAAGTGTATATTTGGATGAGTAACTTTGAATATGTGTATTTATCCTTGACCCAGGCTTTCTGTAACCTTGTAAAAATAGAGGTACTAGCAATAATGAGCTTTTATGATATATTACTATTGATGAATTTTATGAGAGGAGCTATGAAATCAACAGACGTTCTTAGCTCTCCCTCAGTTATGTTTATATGGGTAAAATGGCATTAATATAATTAGTTTATAAATTGTATACAGTATGGGAAGTTCTTAGATATTTGTCAATGTTCTTAATGGTGTGGGGGGAGAGAAAATAATTTTCCTCTAACCTTCAGTGTAGTTGACATGAAACAAATTACATGAGACAAACTAAAAGGAGAAAATAACCAATTTATTATGAATGTCCATATGGGGGTTCCATACAAATATGGGACCCTGAGACAGCCAGCAGTTGACTATGCCATTCTGGACTAAAGAGAGGAAGGCAGGAAGTCTGAGATCAAGGTTTGGTAGAGTTGGTTTCTTCTATGGCCTCTCTCCTTGGCCATAGAAGTAGAGGAAATTAGGACACGAAAGACACCAGGGATGTGTGCACAGAGGAAAGATCATGTGAGGACAGAGCAAGGAAGCCATCTGCAAGACAAGAACCTTAAACTTAAGTCCAGGGAAGCCAAACATCCCAACACCTTGATCTTAGGCTTTATCCTCCAAAATTGTGAGAAAACAAACTTCTGATGTGTAAGCCATCCAGTCTACGATATTTTGTTATGGTAGTATTAGAATAATAATAATAATAATAGTGTCTCTGTCCTAATGGTCTCTTTTTACAGGAATGCCACTCATATTAGATTAGGCCTACCCATATTACCACATTTTACCTCAATTACATCTTTATAGGTCACATCTACAAATACAGCTACATTTTGAAGTACTGGAATTAGTACTTCAACATATGAATTTGGAGTGGGGAAACACAGCTTAGGCCATAATAATTCCTTCTCCAATCTCCTCACTCCCACTCATTCTTTAAGAAACCAGTTGCAATTTATTGTCTCAGACTCTGCATTTGAAGAGTCTCTAACTAAAGCAAATAGTTAAAAGACCTGGAGAAAAAAAAGAGGAATTTGAAAATGTTCAAAAAACTCACAGAAGAGAAGACTGGGAGAGAATGAGGGAGAGGTGTTTTAAAATATTGTGGTTTACAAGTTTAAAAATTGAACAATATGGGTTTTTAAAATAAGGATTACCTTAAATTCTGAGTAGGATAACTAAAATCATTTATAAATACATTTTATTAGAGTAGATTAAATTGCTCTATAAATAGATCCTAAAATCTTTTGAAGCTTTTTTCTCCCTCAGAAAACCATCCAGAGCAGGTGCTCTTGGTTTATGAGGGTCCCTCTTCCACGTAACAATTTATAGACCCCTATTCCTACCATTTTGTAGCTCTACCTTTGGGGAGACTTGCTGCCATCCATAACTAGCCACTGAAATGGGAAAGGTCATGAGGAAGACATACATACTTTCTTAGAAGCTGTTTCATTCTAGGGAAATTTGTCCCTTGGTCACATTTAACTGCAAGGGAGGCTGGGAAATATGGACTATTCAGGTGTCTGGCTATAGTATTATTGCTATAAAACAGGGAATTATAGATTTTGTGGATACCAAGTGTTTTTGCCTCATGCATCATATTGGTGTTACAGAATAAAAACTACAAAACAAAAATCAAAGTAAAAATCCTGAAGATATATCATGTATCATCATGAGAGATTATTTACAAAGAGACAACAAATAAATGACAAGACAATTTGCATTCAATTCAATCTTCAAAATGTTGAGTGACCTTCTCACATTGAATTCTATACCTAAATAATCAATACAGAAAAGCGAGAGTGAATTATTTATACTAAGGAAGATATTATTGTATCAAATATATACTACTGAAAGCTAAAACACAGAGTCATGACCAACTTGGGAGTGATTAAACAGTTGCATCTGAAATGGTTGAAAACAGTAAATATCCTTTTACATGTTAAGAACTGGTTTTGTGGTCTATTGAAGGATGTGTTGTTTTACATGAACGTGTTTGGATTTTATCAAATGGTTTTACGTATTTTTTGAAGTCATCTAAATATTATTCTCCTTTAATCTGTTAGTGTTTTGGATCATATCAATACATATTCTCATGTGAAATAATTTTCCATTTAATTACTAAGATATCTTTTAAATATATATCAAAAGTAGACATCCCAAAATGGTGAGTACCTCCTTTTAGGTGTATATAAATTCTCCTGTGTTCCTGGTAGGAATGTTAAATTGTGTAGCCACTTTAGAATATAATTTGGAACTTTCTTAAAAAGTTAAATATAAATTTATCATATTACCATCAATTCTACCCATATGTATCTATTCAAGGAAATAAAAGCATATTGCTACAAAAAGGCGCATATTAAAATTCTTATAACAGCATTATTCATGACAGCCGAGAACTGAAAACAATCCCATGCCATAGTGAATAAAAAAAACATGGTATGCATTAGGGAATACTATTCAACAACAAAAATGGTACAAAGTACTGAAGCATTCTACAATGTGATAAACCTGAAGACAAGCCAAGTCTGGAATAAGCAAAACTTTCTGTCTAAAGGGCCAGACCCTAAACTTGTTTAGATTTAGCAGTCTATAAAATTTTTGTTGTAACTACTCAACTCTGAATTTGTAGTGGGAAAGTAGCCATAGATGTTATGTAAATGAATGAGCCAACCCAATTCTGTTACAAAAGTAGGAGTACTGGTAAGCAAGGATTAACCTGTGAGCCAGTTTGCTGATTTCTATGCTGAGAGAAAAAGCACAGACTTGTACAAAAGGCCATCTAGTGTACAATGCCGTATGTGAGACGTCCAGAAATAGCAAGTCTGGAAATGGGAATTGACTATGAAAGGCATGGACGGGGTCTTTTGATGGTGATGAAATTGTTCTAGACCTGGATTATGGGGATGGTTCCAGCATTGTGTAAATTTACTATAAATCTCTGAGTTGTAAAGTTACAATAGACCAATTTTATGATTTACAAATTATATACAAAAATTAGCATTTGTTAACTATGTGCAGTAGATATATGATTGTAATTTCATTTGGTGCACTTTCCTATATTCTTAAAATATTTCATAATTAAATAGGAAAAGGAAATTATGTTAGGTTCCAAACCCACATACTGAACAGAACTAAATAAAACTCAGAGAAGTTACATTACTCATTCAGAATTGCATCACCAATTAATGCGGAGTCAAGGCTCAGATTCACGCTTCCTTATGTTCACTTCTTTCACAATGAATTTCATTGCTTTATTTATATACATGGACGGGTAAAAACAACACAGAGACAACAGAGATTATTCTATTCTTTGTTCTCCATTTCCCCCCGCCCCTTAATGTCTCCATGTTGATCTGCTGGATAAGAAAGTAGCTACAGAAACAAGAGTAAACTAGAAGTTTAGAGAGGCAAATTTCAATATTATATCTGTAAATGCTAACTTTTGGTAGTAACTTTCGTCTCTGATAACTCTCTATAATATTTTTTGTTAATATATAAGATTTTGGATAGACATTTCAATAGAACCCTGGATTTTTTAAATCATTTTCCTTCCAACACAGTGCAGGTTAGGTACTAATGCAATGATCCAGCTTCACAGGGTTGTGTGTTATTCACAGGGGTGTGTGTGTGATTCTTTCATCTTTTAAACACCTCCCTACCCCCCAAAAAAGCACTTTAGTTCATCCCTGTCTGCACATGTTTTAAAAATTTTATAATTATTTAAAGGTTAGAATATGCCAGAATATTAAAACAAAATTTTGATGGAAAGTTCACTATCTATGATAGTTATTTATTAGTATTCATATGATTGCTTCATATTTATATGTTTGCCTTTGACCTTTATTTGAATTTGGAAAAATTTTTAGTGTGATTTCTTTCTATGTTGATTTATATAGTTTATTTCCTTGCTGGGTTCCAGGATACTGACTATTTCTCATGAAGGCTACTACAAACCATGAAATTTAGCAATCTGTATCCCAAAAATGTTATGCCCAAGTCATTTTTCTAAAATTTTGTAAGGGGTTTGTTTGCCCAATTTTCATGTATTAGTCTTCAAAAAGAAAAGAAGAAGACATAGGAAAAACATGAATTGATTTCTGTGATCACAGCAATTGTGTCTGCCACTGAGTAGACTCAGAGCTATGCAGAGGGAATGAGATTTGGGACATGTTTGGAGGAATTTTTCACTTCATACTTCTCATCCCTCTCTATTAGAAAGTAAAAACACAAAATGAAATGAAACAAACAAGCAAAGAACATTAAAATCAAATAAATGCAAATCAGGAGAATGTGTCCAGGTGGTCAGGAAGAAGTATTTAAAATTTTATAGAAAAGGCCCAAGCTTATTTAGTGCCAAGCTGAGTTAATTGGAATAAAATGCTATTACTCATGCTATTCTATTAGGTAGGATTTGAAAGTATTACTGCAGGAGATTAGGTCAGAGAAGATGTCAATGCTGGCCAAATTTCATCTAAGTTGTTTAGTTTTCCTTCTCTCTTTTAACTGTGTATCTATATGTATATGTATATAAAATCACTGACTGTTTATGAGATTTTAAATTGGTTTTAAATTGCTCTTATGTGCTAAGGCTGTTTCGTAGTCTGGATAGGCAAAATTTAACGACTCAGCCCTCTGTCCCAGCAATACTTTTTAAAGCTAGAGGGCATTCTTTTTTGACTCTCCAACACAAGACAGACATGGTGACTTTGAATCCTCTTTACATGGTAAATAAGCTTTAAAATATTGCGTCAGATTAACTGGCAGTGACTTCTGAAGAAAAACAAAAACTAAAACACCCCAAAACTTTTGTTTTCTGCTGAATGCTAAGTTTATTTATCTATGGGAAGGGGAAAATGTCATGAATTTCGGACACCCCATTAAGCTGCTTCCTGCATGAATTTAAAGGGGGATAGCAGTAAATTTACAAAGTTGGGAGGTGCTTTACCCCAAGCTGGAGAATTGTTCACACTAGTTGTAATGTATTTATCTGCCTGAAGAGCCTCTGCATAAGAATAGTGGGGAAGGTGGTAGACAATGATCCTCATCACATAAGTGCCAAGTTTGTCTCATGACATATTCACTGTTTTGCACCAAAAAAGTACTGCTCGATTTAATTGCCTGTATTTTTTAAGTCTCAATGTTGGTTTCTTTTTAAAGCATTTTATTTATTTACTTATTTTACTCTACCACTGGCACTATGTGAAGCCTTTAATGTACATGCATACCCTAGAGATATTGCGGGTTCAGTTCCTCACCACCACACTAAAGCAAGTCTCAAAGTGATTAGAAATCTTTTTTTTAATTAGTTATTGATCAGAGAGAGAGAGAGAGAGAGCAAGAGAAAGAGAGAGAAACATCAATTTATTCTTTTTATTATTCCACTTATTTATGCATTCATTGGTTGATGCTTGAATGTGCCCTGACTGGGGTTGATTGCTCCATAGCCCTTAGCTTCCAGCTCAAGGAGCTACCTGGCCAGGGTGAGAAATTTGAAATATTTTTGCTGGTGGAGGGCTCTTTCTTCAACTTGTAAAACATGCAACATATGTGAAGTGCAATTAAGCAAAGCACAATAAAATGAGATATGCCTGTATGTTAATTCATTTCATTCTCCCAGTGATTCTAGGAGGTTGGTACTATTTTATTCTAATTTTACAGATCAGGAAATTGAGGCACCCAGAAGTTAAGTAACTTGTCCAAGTTCATCTCAATCTTATGAGGTGGAGAAAGAATAAACATAAAGGTTTTCATTTAATTTTATAAAAATTGAAACATTTTTATAATAAGGAATATTATAAACATTTTTATAATAAGGAATTCATTACCAGCTCTTTTTTAAAAATATATTTTATTGATTTTTTTACAGAGAGGAAGGGTTACAGATAGAGAGAGAGAAACATCGATCAACCGCCTCCTGCACACCCCCTATTGGGGATGTGCCCGCAACCAAGGTACATGCCCCTGACTGGAATCGAACCTGGGACCCTTCAGTTTCAGGCCGATGCTCTATCCACTAAGCCAAATCAGTTAGGGCTCATTACCACCTCTTGAAGGCTATATCCAGATGGGCATCTCCACTATGTTTGGAACAATGTAGGATATTCAGAGGTGTATATCTTCTTCGTAACATTTCCTAAGAACACACTCCTCCGGATGCACAGGCCTCAGGTGCTTTTCAAAAATAAAAGCTCCCTCACCTTTGCCATCCCTCTGACACTTGTAAAAGTGAATCTTTCTCTGCAAAAGTATCCTTCACCATAGTGTCTCTTCATCCTCCACTCCCAATACCCCCCACACACACACATACACACACACACACACACACACACACACGCACACACACACACACACTCCTCTACTCCAATCCATATCTCTGTGTATAAATATCTGAGTGGATGTGCCAGACTGTCATGCAAACTCATTTGCCTGGAAGAATTTTGAAAAGAATCTCACCTCATTCCAATGAGCAGATCTTGACCCAGCAATTTGTCACTGAAGTTGAAGCCCGTGAGGACATTGAGAGGGACTTTCTCTACTTTAGGTCTGTAGGCTGCTCTGCCCCTGCCATCCATGTCAGTGGGCCAGATAACCAGCATGTACGAGTCCAGATTCTTTGACCCCCGGCTAATCAGAAAGGAAGCCTGGACAATGAGAGCGGATTAATGCAGACCTGGAGAACAGCCTGCACGGACATTGAGCTTCTCACTCTGGTCAAAAAGCAATGAGACTCTTTCACGAGTGGTGGGGTCAGTACTTACTGCTGATCTCCATAGCCCTTAGCTTCCAGCTCAAACCCATCATATTATATAAACGCCATTATTCATGTAAAATTGCCAAGCCCTTCTGCAGCACAGCTCTGCAGTATTTGACTCTGTGACCTATTCTTAAAGTGACTCGTAGGGGTTGACTCCATGCTGTGTACAGAGAACATTTTTTCCCCTGTATTTGTTAAACTTATTTCAGTCATTAACCTCTTGCTATAACCCTTTGATCTCTCCTTTCCACTGGTTTCAGCATCAGAATGAGAAATAATTGACCTGTTGTCTGGAATCATCCTAATAGGAAACCTCACAGTGAAGCTTGCTTAGAAGCAATTTTCCTAGTTGGGCATAAGCTCTCCTGACAAAAACCTTGCCTTCGTGTTCTCTTCACCGGGGGGCCAATGTAAGTGCCCTAAGCTATCCAGCTACCTGGCAAGTCATTCCACAGTTTTCTTCAGGGAGGGAAATGGCCACACATCTGGGGGTCCGCGTCACATTCTCGGCTCTTAACAGAGTTTTCTGACCACGTTTTCTGTAATAAAAAAGCAATGACAGTATTTTCAAAGAGAAAGTTAAGCAAAGTATCTTTTGCCAGCCAAAGTCCCTGCCTGAGGAGAAGGCATCCAAGAAAGGAGAACGTACTGGAGCCAGAGCTGACAGGGCCCAGCCGTGTCCACCGGCAGATGGGTCAGTGGCACGAGGCCAGGCCACTGGGGTCAGTCACTGGGTGCCAGATCTTTCCTCCTTAACCTGAAAGACATGCAAAAGTCCTTTGAAAGTGTCCATACAGGGCGCTTGGCAGAGGCACAATGTCCTCTCAACATTTTGGATGGCCACTGTGCCACATTCTGTTAGTGGGAGGGGGGAAAGCACATTCCTTTGGCACCAGTGAGTGGTTGATTCATATTTGCAGGAAAAAAATTACTTTTATTCTGCAGATATTTAAGTCTTTTCAGAAACTTTAACATTTTCTAGGCTGTAGTTACCTAATTTGTCAAATTAGGAAAAAGTACTAGGGCCAATGATTCTTAAAGGCTATAACCCAGAAAACAATAGCGGCAACATCATCAGGAAACTTGTTAGAAATGCCCATTCATAGGTGCCACCCTAGATTTATTAAAGCAGAAACTTTAGGGCTGCTTATTTCCTGCCATATTTTGTAATCCATTTCCTTCTGAAAAACTAACGGGCCACATCCCCCTGTGTTAGCTCATTATGTCTATACCTCAGCTACTTTCAAAATAGCTCCCTGATGAGCTGTAGTTGATAAAGCTTCTAAACATCTCTAGAGCCAAATAGAAACCTCCAGACTCTCAGGATTCCTAAGGAAATCATGGTATGAAAATTAAGGTTATTTGATGTGGGTATGTGTGAGTGTGAGTGTGTAGCAGGCCAGTGTGTCTGTGGTGATGGTAAAGTTGAACAATTTATTACATAGACTATATTATGTAATTGCCTACTCAGTTTTCTTGTAAGTTCATCCATCAACTTTTTTGGGCTTTTAAAAAATTACTTTTCTACCTATATATATTCTTTGTTAGCCTTGATAATTACCAAGAATTACCAAGTATTAGGTTATGAGGCTCACAGAAATACTTCTTATGCTCTCTGGGGCTCTATAACCCATCTGGCATCAGTGAACTAGGAAACCAAGATCTCACAACTACCTTTAAGGGCACTTTGGGGTAGGTGATGCAGTTGAGCTACTTGTAGGCCATGGAATGAATCCATTTTTCTTAGCTTGGGACACATTTTATGAGCCTGTTGCCATTTAGATTGTTGGTTGGTAATGCCATTAAAGAATGCAGGAATTTGGTAATTGAATAAGTCAGGAAAACAACTTGGGTGTTTTTATAATTTTCAGAACCTAGATATTGTTAATTCTGGCTTAGTAAGGAACGACTAACCATTCAACACTTAATGTTGAATATACATTAAATTACTTTTGCTTAAAAAAATGCAGTTTTTTAAAACTTCTTTAAATTTTAAAATCTTTAAACTTTTTAAACTTTAAAACTTTTAAAAGAAAGTTAGTGCTTAGTTCTCTCTCACATGTTATTTCTTCTGACTTCTCACTTTTTAAAATTCCCTTTTACACATCACACGTTTCTCCCGAAGGCCCCTGGGCTTCCAGGTTTCTTCCACTCACTATAGTGCATGGCCAGGCACCCTGAACACCCAGCTCCTGACGAATCCCATTACCTAGATCTTCCTTTCCCCTCCTCTGGTTCCTTTCTATCAGGATGTGTCCTTTTCCTCCCTGCTTCAGTGCCAGCTTTCTTAAACATTACTAAGTAATTTTCCTAACTATATTTGTTTCCTCCTTCAAATAGGACATATTGAACACCACTTTGGATGTGGTATTTTTCTTAGAGACAGGGATACTCAGAGAACCAGGCCATTGTAAGAGTGACTGCAGGGATAAGTCTACATCCCAGGGTGGTCAGAAAAGGCATTTTCTCTAGGACGACATCTGAGATGAGAACGCAGTGTTGAGGAATCAGCCAAGTGGACGTCTTGGGACAAGAACTCTGGGGGAAGAGGAAGCAGCCAGGTCACAGCTGCTGAGGTAGGACCAAGCTTCTCATGTTAAAGGAAAAGCCAGAAAGCCTGGGAGGGGCTAGGGGATACTGAGTAGGTAGAGATGAGGGAGGGTAAGAATGAAGGGTCAGGGTGGCAGGTCAAGGTAAGTACTTTGGATATTATTCTAAGTACTTGGAAAAACTGCTGGAAAGTTTCCAGCAGGTGGCATGATTTGATTTAGAAGATGACTGTGGTTACTGGTGGAGGAGGATAGCAAGGGGTAAGTAAAGACAGTGTGAGACCAGTTGAGAGTATAGTGCAAAAAAACAGGTAAAATGCAATGATGGCTCAGGGAGTTTGATTGCTGTTGCAAGAAGTGGCCAGGTTCAGCATATATTTTGGAGACAGAGCTTCTGGTACCTGCTGATGGATTAGATGCATTGTGGCAAACTAGTGAGTTATGCCCCAGTATCATTAGGTATTTAAATGAAGACTCTTTAAATCTGAAATGCCTTAACCCAGATGAATGCATTGCTAATGGTGCAATTCAGTTTGGGGGCACATAGGGCGGGTGCCTTTTATAATCCCTCAAATAACACCCATAGGTGGATTGAGTGCACTATTTAATGCTCAGTAACTCACTTAACCAAATCCATCCTTTTCCTCATCTTCATGGCAAGCAAAGGCTAATTATGCTTGCTAAAATGACTGCAATTTACTGAGAAATAAATAACAAGAGGCAAATTACAAAAAAAATGATAGGGTAGAGAGAAATAAAGAAGAAAGTAAAAGTAAACCAAGGGGCTGCATCCAGACTTATGTCTTACAGGTCTCATGTTCCCTGGTCTGCCCACAGCCTACAGTCTGAAGGCACTTGCCCAAATGAAGCACAAACCCTGTGAACTTGGGCTGACCTTCCTGTCACTTTCAATACAACCACAATCACTGCAGCAGTCACCTTAGCAGGAGCCATCTTTTCCCTCCCCTCTATGGCAGTGAACACAAAGGACAAATGTGTCATTAACTATTTGCAAATGATCAGTTACCTACTGCAGCTGTTTACTCACCAGACAGCCATGCCAAGCGCAGCTGCTCAGAGGGGCCAGCCCAGTTTGGCTGTGCCACTCACCACCCACCCCTGCTGCCCCAGGCTGCCTCTGGAAGAACAGGGCAGGCCAAAGCCTCCACTGGCAGGATGCGCTGGGCTTTCCACTTCCAGAGGATTGCGATCTTTCCACTTCTCCAGGTCTCCTAGGACCGCATGGTGAGATTGGCTGAGAGGCGCTTGACCAGCAAGCAGCCTCACCTCCCATGATGCTGCTGCTCGAAACCTGAAAGGTGATAACTCTTCAGAGGCCACTGGCCAGTGCCTACAAAAGGCAGCCTAGCTGCTGCCTGGGTCCTCCGGCCACATTTTTAAAAAAGCAAGCAGCTTTGTGCTTTCACTCATTAATTTGCGCCAGCTTCTAAAGGTCAACGACCTGGCAAGTGGAGATTCACAAATAACAGGTGCAGAGACTCTGCTGCCTGCCTCCATGGGACACCGCTCTGTCACTTTTATTTACTGAATCAATCCACCAGTGTCCAGCAGGAGAACAACAGCTAAATGCCCATTAATTGTGGGCTGATGTGCAGATGAAACAAATCTCCAAAGGGACTGTAAACCTTTGTTCCTTCACCTCCTCCTGCTCTTTCTATGGGATTAGCAGTAAATCATTCAGCAGACTCATCTTCTTATTATACATTTGCCATTAGGGGTGTCTCAGGGGAACTAGTGCTAACCTCCCTCTCTCTCTTCTCTATTCTTCCTTCCCTCCCTCTCTCCTCTCCTCCCCCCTCTTTTCTTTCTTTGTCTTCATCTTTTTGTATCTCTTCTGTCTTTCTGTCTCTATTTTTTTTCTCTTACACACACATATGCTCATCCCCAAACATAAAGGCCTTATTAAAGTTACCTCATTGCTCCAGGGAATGACATTTTCTGCCCATGCCCACATTCATCTTTGCCCTTTTCCTACATGTGTATATATAGACACAGAGTATGGATACAGCTGGGATTCCTATGGAATAAAAGAAGGCAGAGAAAGTTCTCTTCAAAAGGAATTATTTTCGTTTCCTCAGTTCTGTCATTCTTTAGAAAAGCTCTTTAACTCCTCCGAGTCCAAAAGGAGCTTAATTAAACTGTAAAAGGGAGTTCGAAAGTAAGCAATTGACAAAGAAAGAAAATAATGAATCTGAGTTCTGTCAAGGAGTCTAGGGAATACATTGGGAGATGTTTTATTATCTCTAGGACATGCATCGCACTGATGTGGCCCCTGGTGGCCAGCCATTGGTGCAGTTTGATTTGAGAGGCTTTAGGGAGGCAACCCTGAACCTCAGAATGGATCCCCAAACTGGTCTCCATGCTGAGCACAAGTCCATACTAGATTTCAGTCCATTTTACATCTTTGTAGTAAGCATCATCTTTTTCATGAAAAATACTGTATGTTTTATGTCAACTATATCTTGACATAGAAATTTCTTTCTGCAGGCATAGTAGGACTTAGAGAACAAGACAGTACAGGTAGAATGGATAGGAGTGAAGTGGTTTAGGGCCCAGAGAAAACCCGCCCTCAACAGAGAAATGGTGCAGAAAAACAGGGAGATAGAGGGCTCAAAAAAAGTAAACTTTTCATACTTCATAACAGGGCTAAGAAATAGCTCTGGGAGTAAGTTCCAATAAATCCAGTCTCTGGAGTTGGGGAAGAGGGTGTAATTTATACCCTTAATGATTGCTACTATTGAAAAAGTCCAACTACTGATGGACAGAAGCACATGTCTAGTGAGTTATTCAAGACACACATTTTTGTAGATGAATGGCAGAGCATATTGCCTGTGACACAGGAAAAAGCAAAACTAACTTGCGCACGTGTATATTGAGGGCTATAGATATTCACAGATGGACTTTTCTGGCTATGCAAAATTTAAATAATCTAAAGAATAGCCATCTTTTAAAAAATTATATTGAAACTGTGTGTTTCCCTAATAATGTTGATAAGTTTTTTGTGTGTTTTTTTTGGAGGAGAAACATAGGATAGTTTTAAGAATATTGTTTCTAAATCTAGATGTCCCTGGTTTATATTTCATCTCTTCCATGTATTCATTGGGACCCTCCAAACATTGAGCTATCGTTAAAGTAGCCACCAAATACTAAGGGTGTGCGGTTTCTAGAGCTAAAACAGTAAACAGAATGATGGTTCTGCCTCCATGAGACTAACAGCTTATAGGACAAATCCTGACTCTATGACACACTAAGAGGCACAAGATGTTGCAAGACAGGATACTTCGGTTTTCACCTACCAGAAAAGGGTGAGTGGCTAGCAGTATTTCCCACCTCTGCAGTGTGGGGTATAAATTAGTTACAGCCATGCTCAGGATTCTATCCCTTTGCTCTCAGCATGACTGGGTAGGACTCAGGCTGGATGAAGATCCAGAGATAATTGCTCCTACTGTGAGTAGCCTCCTCATTTTATTTCAATGTTTTGTTTCTTTGTTCTTATAATTTTCTAGATATACCACATTATGAAAGTGTTTGGAAACAACTTAGGTAATGGAATACTTTACTGAGAAATTGATTATTATGCTGCAATCTGATGACGAAACATTGAATAGCTCAGAGCAGGCATTGAGGGCGAGTTCTAAGCAGAACCTGCTTGCTGATCTGGGAGACAGGTGATTAGGATTTCTCCAAAGAGAGTGGAAAGACCCATGACAGGGATGCAAAAAAAAAGTGTAGCAAGGGATAGAAGGAGGATGAGAGGAGGTGGAGCTTGGTGGGACCACATTGCAGACTTTGGCCTTAGTGTAAGGGGAAACATTTACTCCAAGGGCATCTGACAAAGACCCAATGAACTTTCCACAGCCTCATAAGCACTGGACATTGTGGGACATCGAGTTCCAGTATCAGAGTTACTAGAAGCAACTTTGTAAACTTTGGTCAACCAGATAACATCTTTGTTTCTCAGTTTGTTCATATCTAAAATCAGAGATTTTAAATACAGTTTTTTTCAAATTATTTCTAGCTCTATAATTCCGATGACCAAGTATATTTATAGAAACTCAAAAGGTATAGAAGATCTATCAAGGAGATAATCCCAGAATAGATCACAAAAGTGGCTTTTTAAATTTTTTTATTATTTTTATTTTCTAAATACTCACTGTCAGTAAGTAATTGTACCAATTATCAATAAAACAACAAAAAGGGAGACTTCCTGTAGTCATAAAATATAACTATTAATGACAACAGAAAAATGTCTAGGTTTTAGTTTCTAGATAAGGAAATTTATATAATTTCTTAATCTTCTTCAAATACAGAAATAAAGACAGAAATACCAAATACGAAGCTCTTTTCTAAGTTTTTCTTTTTCTTCTTCTTAATCCCCTCAATTAAAGCAATTACATAATGTAGGCAGACAAAAAAGCTGGGACCACTCAAAATCCTAGAAGAAAACTTTCAGCCTGTCTTCTATGAATACCAGCCAACCTTTTGAGCTTTTTATCTGTGGAGTAGAGCCGAGTTCTGGTCAGTGATGATTTACTACTATGTCTGATCTCCAGTTGGATATGTATAAAGTTGAAGATATTTCAGTGTTCATATTATAGGAAACCCTTGGCTAGAACAAACCATCAAAAATTTAAGATAATCAGATGTGGGGAAGAGAGAATACATTGGTTATGCTTTATGTAAATCATATGATCATTATGAAATGAAGACATCTCAATAACTGCATAGCTTATGTCCAAACTCCCCCTCACTATCCTTCATTTTTTATGATATAGGAGGAGAAAAATATGTCGGAAATCTTAGGGGAAGAAATGTTCATCTCTCCTCTTAAGATGTGATAGAAACAGCTATATTTACTCAGAAAACCAACCAACCCAGATTATTGTGGAAACCATAAATTTATTTAATACTTCATTTGCCCAAGAAAATTTAAAAGCTTACCACATTCCATGTATTTGATGCTGACAGACAAGACAGACAAAGTTTCTGCTCTCAGGAAGTTTATAATCTACCTGTGTACTCGGCATGGACATTGGTGCATTTAAGAGCGTATAAAACAGAGTCCTACACTGCTCTCAGAAAGCAGGAAAAACTCTGAGAAGCAATGTGTAAGGGTAGATCTAAAGCAAAAGTCTACCAACAATACCTGAGAACTTAGGAAAAGTTTCAACTTTCTAGCAATTAGGGAGCCAATCAATCCTGAAGTTTTCCATTCATTTCATGACACTATCAAGACACAAGCCAAGCTTTGACAGGGTGAACTTTACTTACAGCACTTTAAAAAAAATCTCCTGGGTATCTCCACATATATTTCAGCCTCAGCACCATTAAGGGATTGGGCATGAATATTCTTTAAACCTTTGATCATTTCAAGAGAGTAGGACGGGATAGGAGGAGTCTTTCATGCTGGGAATTCTTATGTCATTGTCCAATGTAATACATAACACACCTGTCATCTTCACAGGAAAAAGCCCAGTTGCCTTTTAAAAATTCAGCCCTAAGGGTCTCTCCTGTGATATGTGACCTAGAAGACGGATAACTAGGGGGATTCTTTGAGCAAAAAAATCCTGGGTTTTATTGCTCTTGGATGTAGCCACCTCTAGAGCTGTGGAAGGAGTTGCTATTTAATTAGAGAGATTAAACCAGAAATGTACTTTTCTCCTAACAAAAGAAAAAGACTGGGGCTCAGGGGAGTTCTGGGTGTCTATAGCCTGCCCAGAAGGCAGGATTTGCTTCTTTAAAATGACTCATCTATATTTCTGGATTTGGGCTGTCTATATTCACCTCGTTTTATTCATACTCATGAATAACTGTCCAGTGTCCAGACTTATCTGCCCTCACTTATGTGGTTCAGCTTACAATAAAAGGCCTCTAGATTGCTCAATAGAAAAACCATTATAGAAGTACCTGTTTATATAAACCATGGTAGAAAAAAACATAACTACTTATTTTTGTGAGATGCCAGAAGGATTTCAATTTGTGAAGTATGTTTTTTCTTGACACTTGTTTTCTCATCATTGAGAAAAGAAGCAATATACAGATTTAAGATACACAGGGGCTACAGGTGAGAATAAGGCATAAAAGGTTTGAATGAGAATAACTATTTCAAGTGTGTTGCAATGTACTCAGCAGGTACAGAGATTATTCTCAGTTTTGAACGAGCCATTGCCAACCTCCACCCTTTGCTTTCATAAATTAACAATGATAAGATATAAAGCAAATCCAATACAATGGATCTGAGCACACATCCATGTTGTTGGTATATGAATGAGATCCTTGGGCTGATTGGGATTTCAGAGTAGCCCAGATGGCCTGGAGGAAACTCAAATGACAGAAAACATAATTGTAATGGCTGCCATTTTGCTGCATGAGACAGATTTAATTCCTATTCTTTGTGACCAGTGCAAATCAATCAATACAAGTTTTGGTTGATCTCTTTCCATCTTAAAGAACACTTCTAGCTCTCACAATTAGGTTTAGAACTTCCACTTCCACAAGATCATGTTGGTGTCCCCATTTTAGCACTACATTTATTTAATGAATATTTGTTGAGCAACTATTAAGTGCCAGGTACATTATGACAGTCAAGCTATCACATTGAGCATGTAATACTTCAGTGAGTTTTTTGGGATATGTCTTTTCCACTAGAATATATTGATAATGGACCAAATTCTAATTATCTGTATATCCAAAGGACCTAGCATGGTTCCTGTTTTTAATAAAATATTTAATAAATACCTGATTTATTAATTGATTGAATAGATATATTTTATGATATTCTGATCTGATTATGGACACATTAATATCATCTGCATCACTTGTTATCACACTACTGACCTCTTAAGTACCCTATGTTTCAGGGAGTTTGTAAAATCATTTATTCATCCATTGATCAAGTAAATTTTGAGCACATAATTCAAATCATTTTAGTATTCTCTTGTTTCCTCATAAAGCCTTGCTTGTTTCTTGTCCTCTAGGCCATTTCCTTAGGGGTCAGCCATTGTGAACCAATTTTTGCCCCTGAGTAAATGAAGTAGTAATAAGGGGTTAAAGAGGGACATTTGAAAAGCCTTTTAAAATTACATATTTTTCATTACACTATGGAACTACAAGGAGTGATGAACCATATCATAGGATATTTGCATTTCAGGTTGAACTAGTTGGAATTTACAGAATTCAAGGATTTTATATTTGAAGAGACTTTGCAGGTTACCTAATGCCACATCCATCACAGGCTTCTAGTTCATCCCTGATAGAACCTCCAGACTCTGATTTCTTCCAAAGAGGGAGGCTAACACTGTGTTTTAAGACACATTATGCCATTTTAATGTTTTTAAAGTCTTTTCTGTTACTGTTTGTATTTGATCAAAAGTCTGTTGTCCTAAAACTTCCTGGGGCTGGAAAGTCATTAGAATAAATAATAATGTGTCATAAGGTGCAACATTTTTTAGGAACATTCTCCCACCTTAGAAAAAGGTTGTTGAGGTGAACTTCAAAGTCAGCGTGCCAGTGTTCAGGCTGGGATCCTCCCTAGTTTTGCTTCTATATGGCCCAAGTTACAGGCATGAGCTAAAAGTCTTTAAGGTAATCAGTAACTCTGCTGGTGTCTGCTCTGTTGAACCACTGGAAGCTCTAGCTCGCCCCCTCTGGGTAATGAACTTGCATTTTTGATCTCACCATGTGCACATTTTACTTTCCTGCGTCAGTTAATCAACAATTACAGAATGCCCACTGTGACAGAGCTCTGTTCTAGGCTCAGTGGAAACTGCCCCCTCTGGGTAATGAACTTGCCTTTTTGATCTTGGCCATGGGCACATCTTACTTTCCTGCATCAGTTAATCAACACTTACACAGAGTGTCCACTGTGACAGAGCTCTGTTCTAGGCTCAGTGGAAACATTAACCAAGCGCCCATGGCATTAAAGAGAGAGTATGGAACACAACACTTCATTTCTCATTGTTAGTATTCTTTCTGTCAACTTTGTGGAGCATCCAACTGAGGTCAACAGCATATCTGTACTGGAAATCTCTGGGGCTTAGGTTAGAGATATTTTATTTTAAAATCCTTTAAGGTACAGCCACACTGTTGTTTCCCATCGTACAGATGCATGGATGACTGAATGTTCTAGCTTTACAGAGAAAAAGGCAGGATTCCAACCTGACTTTATCACTCAGCAGAGATCATTTCTGGTTACATCAGAGTCCTTAAGCCAAGGGCCACAGATCTATATTATGTCTACAATTGGGCTTCATTACTTAACCCTCCTAGAAATAACATACAAATTAACGTGTGTAGTATGTTTTTGAGAATGAGGATATTCATGACTTTCATCTGAAAATAAGCGCTAAGTAATAAGAGCTACATCAAGTTTAAAGAAGGTAAACATGCACATTCTCTATTTCTAATAATTATTTATCTCTCCTTTTGTGGCTTTATTTTTTTATTTTTGTTCTGCACCCAAAATGCAGAACAACAAAACAAATACCAACATTGAAAAAATAACATAAACAACAACAACAAAAATGTTTTGTAGAGCTTACTATTTACAGTCCTATGAAAATATTGGAAATAAATTAAAAACAGAGTTATTCAGGCCTTTAAAGCAAATTAATGTCTATTTGAGATTAGGTTCTAGATCACTATATATCAGTATTGATCTTGGGGTGCCCTATCAGCACTGTTTGCCAGTTGAATGTACATATACTGTAGATCTTTAAATGGAACAAAAAGTAGAAAAGGAAAAAAAAATGGAGTTGTGGTTAAAGATAGTGACCAAATAGGTCAACTATCAAAGCTTTGCTTGATAGATTTTTTTTCCTGTGTTTCATTATTTCTGGGGCCTGTCAGTTGCTCTGGGGACAGAGAAACAGTGTGCTGTTATGAGTTTTCCCGAGGAGGGGGGAAAAGGCAGTTAAAAGGCTTTTGAGTTCAACAAATGTGTCCTGAGAGCCAAATGGAACAGGGGTGAAATCCTAGCTAAAGCCCGGGGGGAATAATTTGCTGTTAGCAGCATCTGGGAAGGAAGTGTGGCAACCACTACAGAGTTTTGTTTAGAGAACAAATGGAAGAAAAGGGGCTTTAAAAAGGTAGGTTTGGAAGGCAGGAGGGGGGAGGGAGAAAGTGACGGAGGCCTCAAATGAGTTTGGGGATTTAGGAAGGAGATTTAATAGACTGAATAGCAGGTCACCACTAAAGAAGTAAAAACCTGAGCGAGAGACATCAGTAAGAATGCACGGTGTTAGTGCGTGGGCTGTGAACCTAAAAGCAAACTGAAATTAAATAGTTCATTATTCCTCTGGCTGCTCCTACCACTAATACTGTGTTTTCCCTCAAGAACTGACTTTTTGAAAATCCGTATTAATCGTGGAGACCAGTGTTTGCATTTATCTGTGGGTGACCTATTGTCTAAGCCGCCTTAATACTTACCTTGCCTGCTTCCTGGGAGCAGGCTGGAGGGAGACTGAGCTGAGGTCTGTGGGGTGGGCCAGCTGCAGGAGGCCCACTGACCATGACCTGGCAGAGATTCCCGGGCTCCTCTAGGGCAGAGCTCCCTGTTCTCACGTAGACAGTTTATTCATCTGGCAGGTATCACAATATCAGTGTTTACATATATTGGTTATTTTATATAGACAATGTCATGTGGTTTACATTTATTTCAGTTATCACCCAGTTTATATATTAGGAAGAGGTAGAGCCAATATTTGAACCTGGGTCTGTTTGCAGATCCTGGGCTTTCCCATTATGCAAGAACTCAGTTATAAGGAAGTTAAGTTATAAAAATAAAATTTCTATCATGACATCGACAGAAGATGTTTTAGATATCTGATTCTCTCTCTCTCTCTCTCTCTCTCTCTCTGCCTAAGCGACAGAACGGTGGAAAGACTGAAAGACCGATGACCGAACAACCGAACAACCAGTTGACTGGTTGCTATGATGTGCACTGACCACTAGGGGACAGACACTCAATGCAGGAGCTGCCCCCTGGTGATCAGTGTGCTCCCACAGCCAACCTCCTGTGGCTGGGCAACCTCCCGCGGTCCCTCCCCCCACTGGCCAACCCTGATCAGCCCGATTGGGACTGGGCAAGATGGCCCTGATCATCCCCGATCGACCCCAATCGGCAGCCAGGCTGAGGGACCCCACCCATGCACGAATTCTTGCACTGGGCCTCTAGTATTTTAGATAATTGACAATACTTTTTATTTATTTCAATTCTTTAATCTGATGCCCAGCATTTTTAAAACCATCAATGTTATATTTTATTTTAAAAAATAACCCTATAGAGCCTCTTTGATTATTATTCCCATTTGTCAGATAAGTTAATGAGTGTTTTTTTTAATTTATATATAGTTACAGAGCTAGTGATAAAGGTTGTATTTACAGCCCTATTCAGAACCCAAATTCTTACCAAAGTGTCTCATGTAAAAAATGGCAACTTCAGAATTTTCAAAAGACAACAACTGATCAGGGTGATAAGTTAAGTGGCAGCTAGGATTGTTGATGACTAAAGAAATCCAGAAGTTCTTGGGCATTTATTTATATTCAACACAATAATTTATAAATCTTTGATGATGAATAAAAGGGTAGCATTATAGGTTTAGATACATGTCTTTTTCCTAATTCTTTGAAGCAGTATTTTCATCCTTACAGTCATCACCATCTTAACAATAACCTAATGAGTATTGCCCTTTATATATTTCTAAATAGCCTCATGTACAATATCTAATTTATCTTTCACATATTATCTTTGAGACACTTAGTGTTAGTCCCAGTTGAGACATAAGGAAACTGAAACAGAAAGGATAAGAAGACCCATGAAAGCTAATGAAAATATAACCTGAATATCTCGATGACTCACTCCAATCTGTCAACATTGATTTTGCTCCACTTCTGAAAAATATACAAAACAAATGAAAAAAAAAACACAGGCATTTCTCTCCCCTACTCCTCCACCAGTAACTCTTAATTAGTGGCTGAGATTTACATGCATATAGGGGTGTGAAAGGCAAACCAGATGGCAGAAGAATAAAATAATAAAAATATTTTAATTCTAATTTTTAAAATTTTAATGCTTTCACTTAGAAAACATGCTTTGGCAATTGCTCTCTACAACCCAGAGTTTATTGATAGAAATGAATAGATATGATGGCCATCTCCTCTGATCTCTAGGATTTGAAAACCGTGAGTAAAGTAGATACAGGTACAAATCACAGTAATGCAATATTGCAGTAGAGATGCCATGTAGGGCTATGGAACTGGTGGGAATGAACAATGAATTCTGTCTCAGAGATCTAGGGAGTCTTCAGAGAGGAGAGGGTGTTATATTTAGGACTTGGGATATTATTGGTAATTCACCAGGTGGAAGAGGTTGTAAGGACATGTAGGTGATACTAGTGTGTGCAAAGAAAGGCACAGATGCATGAACATTTCCCAGGTCATCTCTCCTGATTAAAAAGAGTTGGGTGATAATTAGTGTCTGGAGCACAACCAACCCTATTTTGTTACTCCATTTAATAAAATGACTTGAGAATATAGGCCTGCATATCAAGAGAATATTCAATTCTAGACTCCTGACTTGCCACTAATTGGCTATGTGGCCTTAGGGGAGTCACTTTCCTTCTGTTTCCTCATCTATAGAAAAAGGAGAGTTGGTCTAAGTTCTATAAAATCTTTCAGTATCACTGGAAATCCTCCAAATCATTTACTATCTACCTATTCTTTTTAAAAAATATATTTTTATTGATTTCAGAGAGGAAGGGAGAGAGAGAGAGAGAGAGATAGAAACATCAGTGATGAGAGAGAATCATCAATCAGCTTCCTCCTGCATGCCCCATACTGGGGATGAAGCCTGCACCCAGGGCATGTGCCCTGACCAGGAATTAGACTATGACCCCCTGGTTTATAGGTCGACGCTTGACCACTGAACTATGCCAGCCAGGCCCCCTATAGCTTCTTCAGGTGAACATCTTATTATTGGACCCAGGTGTTTTGCAATTCTGATAAATTGAGCAAATACTGAATGCTCGGTGGCCTTGAACATTCACCATGCCACCTGGTGGCAGGCTGACCTTCTAACAGTGTCCAAGAAATGACCTACTGAGTGCACTGACCACTTCTATTGCCTTTAGAATTTTAGACACAAAATTTTGTGAAACTTTAGTAAGTCAATGAATTTCTCAGATTGTGTGTTGGTGTGTGTGAGGTTTTGGAGTTATACACCTTGATTTCCTATGGAAAGATTAATGTCTCTGACAATTATTTGTTGAACATTTAATCTATACCAGCCATGTCTTTTCCTATTACAGCATGCTTGTCACTTGAGAATGTCATGAAATAATAATAGAACAACATCTAGTTGAATGCCGGAGATATTAATTACTTTAGAACAATATTGTAATACAAGAAAGCCCAGGAGAAAATAATAAGTTTACCTTGAAGTAAAGTGTATCTCTCCACTGTTATTTTTTTACCCTCTCCTCCATCACTATCACCATCACCCCTGTCTTAGCAAAAACACAGGGAGAGATACATGTATAGAGAGGACAAGTATAACCAAGCAAATGCATATTGCTTTCTGGGGATTTGTTCCATGTCTTATTCAGAGAACACTCCCTTTTTGGTTATGCTAGGTAGATCTAGATTTACAAAACTAGATCTAAACACTTAAAAGTAGAATTAAAATTCTACCCTTTAAATAGTTACCTGGATGCAAAGTACAACTTAGGGAATATAGTCAATAATATTATAATAACTATATCTTTGTCTGGTGGTTGCAAGACTTATCGGGGAAATGACTTTGTAAATTATATAAATGTCTAATCACTATGCTGTACACCTGAAACTTATATAACATTTAATGTCAATGTATTTGCAAAATTTAAATATGAAAAACTAAAAAAAGTCTCTCAGACATACTCTTACACACAGAGGTTACAATATATGTATACTCTCAAATACTGCTGAAAACATACAAGTTCTCTTCTGTGACCAACCACTAACCAAAAACATAGATTTTGTTAGAGTTTAAAAAACTAAAAATGGAACTCCCATTTGACCCAGTGATCCCACTTCTAGGAATATATCCCAAGAATCTAGAAACACCAATCAGAAAGGATATATGCACCCCTATGTTCATAGCAGCACAATTTACAATAGCTAAGATTTGGAAACAGCCTAAGTGCCCATCAGAAGATGAGTGGATTAAAAATATATGGTGCATCTAGAAAATGGAATACTATGCTGCTGTAAAAAGGAAGGAACTCCTACCATTAGCAACAACATGGATGGAGCTGGAGAGCATTGTGCTAAGTGAAATAAGTCAGTCAGAGAAAGATAAATATCACATGATCTCACTCATTTGTGGATTATAATGAAAAACATAAACTAATGAACAAAAACAGATCCAGAGACAGAGAAGCTTCAATCAGATGCTCAAACCTCAGAGGGAAGGTAGGGGAGGATGGGGGTAAGGGG
>NW_005370224.1:1628725-1635965 GCF_000412655.1 Myotis brandtii
AAGAGTACATCAAAGGTAAAGTCAGAGCGAAGGTTGTAGCAGCCCATGACACTTTTGAGCCAGAAGGGACACAGTTGTTCCCCATCAGGAAGATAACATGGGAACAAAATATAAGATGAATAGCATTAGGCAGTGGTTGGAAGTGGATTTCAGTCAGGAAGCCAGTGAAAGGAAGTAGATTCACAGGAGGTAGTGAATGCTACTTGGACAATTAAAATGGAAAGTAGACAATCAATAGGAGATGTGTTAGGAAGGCTGAAGCTACTGAATTGGAAAAAAAAATCTAAATGATACAAAGTTGAGAGTTCAAATGTGAGATCCTGGTAGTATGCCATGTCATGATATAGAAACGGTTTGCTGGTAAAATTATATATTCACTCCTAAAAGCATTAGGTTGAAAAATTCTGTAGAAAACCCAAGATAAGAATTCCTGTGGAATATTAGAAATGTAGTTCAAGAGAGAGCTTAGGGTTGCAGCATTTCTTGTAGAGGTGATTTTCAATTTATATGGGTGGATTCTACTTTTCATATAGTCAGCACAAAAGGACAAAAAAGGGAGGGGTGGAGATCTTTATGAAATATATATTTAATCATAGGAAGAAGAAGAGAAGAAAAATAAGAAGCTAGCAACAAGAAATATGTCAGAGAGAAAGAGATAAAATATATAAATTGGTAGGCATTGAAGGACACAGAAAGATTAAGGATAATGGAGAATTAGAGGAAAGGTAAATATATATTTTATATTTAATAGTAGTGTAACCTTCAAAAAGAAGCTGTGTGTGCTTTAAGTAGTGAGGGGGAGGGAAAGCCAAATTGTGAGAGATTAAGAAATATTTGGTCAATATCAATGCATTTCATAATTTAATTTGTCCCTCTACCTGCAAAGATACTAACAGTCTAGAGATGAGGAATCTCCAAGTTCTAGTAGTTGGTGATTTTGTTCATGTTGTGCATTTGATTTGAACTGAGTTCAGGCCCATACTCTTCTAAAGTGATGGACAATAACAGTGATAGACGAAAATAATTCCTAAAGTACTTAAAACCTTATCTACAATGGTATGGACTATAGAATAAAATGTACCTCTAGGATACCAACAGGTCAATTACCTGTTAGTTAGAACTTTGTGTTCTTAGTATATAAGACTATACATTTATGTATTGTTGAGATAGAATAACAAGTTGATTTAGTAAAGCCTTTCCATTTTCAAAATTTATTGCTCTTTTTCTTGCATACCTTACTGGCTATTTCAACAGCTTATTCTAACCAAATTTCAGGATCTATAGGACATTAATTGCTGAGCAAGGATTATGAGGGTAGTGATGGTGATGGTGATAATTGCTACAATTTCAAGGGCAGCTACTATGTTTCAGCTACTTGTTGAGCTGATGTATGCATGTTATCCTCACCTACTATTTGGGGAAGAGGAAGGACTTTATGCCTTTTCTAGGAAGCTTGCATTTGGTAGGACCATCGCTCTCTGAGCTCATTAGACTTCAACAAGCTTGATCTTATAGTAATACTATTTAGCACTTCTCATCTTCAAAGTACTGGGCAAATATTAGCTAATTTGTTCTTCAAACACTCATGAGCATTTTCTAAGTATGTATTATTGTTCTTACTCCTTTGTCACAAATGTAGGCCAGTCATCTACATAACTTTTCTGAGGAAGTGGAGCGCTATTAGAAAAGCCAAGAATCTGACTCAGAAATATATGTTTTGATGCTTTCTCTGCCTCAGGAACATGTGCCTCACTTTCTATGGAAAACATGTAGTAATATGATGTACTTATCATGTGAATCTTTAAAAGCATATCTGAGATATTATAGCATACATTTATTTAATAGACACAAAGTCCCCCACTCCCAACACACAAAGTGAAAATTATCTCTATATGTTATGTGATGATTTAGTGTCTCTCACTGATGGTTTAGACCAGTGATGGCGAACCTTTTGAGTTCAGCGTGTCAGCATTTTGAAAAACCCTAACTTAACTCTGGTGCCGTGTCACATATAGAAATTTTTTGATATTTGCAACCATAGTAAAACAAAGACTTATATTTTTGATATTTGTTTTATATATTTAAATGCCATTTAACAAAGAAAAATCAACCAAAAAAATGAGTTCCCGTGTCACCTCTGACACACATGTCATAGGTTCGCCATCACTGGTTTAGACATTACCAAAGCCTCATACAGAAGAATAGTAATCTCATCAGAGGCCATGGATGCTCTTTTTTTTTTTAACTGACCCTCCATTCTAAGTAGGTCTGTGTCCACCACATTTTATCCACTTTAGATTAAGTAAAGGATTCAACAGGGGGAGTTTATAGTGAAAGATACTGTGAGTCCCAACCCCTAATAAGCCTGACTCACTTTTGACTCTTATTACATACATGAGCTTTTATAAAACTTTATCTGACTTTCAAGCTGCAGATCCTTCTTTCTTTCTCCAAGTTGCCTGGGCCCCAAACTTTGTATTTGCTACTTTCTGTATCTCACCTTAAACTCTCCCCAAAAATAATTAATATAAAATCTTCTCATTATACCTTGTAGAAATGTACTATTTCTTCCTTCCTTGTTTAATTCCTGTGGCTACACATTTAGTACAAGCACATCATAATAGGTTCCTGGTTTGCATTCAAAATGTTTCACCATGGGTAAGTAATCAAATCTTATATACAACCCCACTGGAGCAAACCTGTGGTCCTCTAGTAGGTACAGGTGGAGGTAATTGAGAAGAGGGTAGACTGACTGACTTTCTGTGGAAGCTAATAAAAATGTCCTGGGTTCTACTACCTGGCATGTGAAAGCTCCTGGGGATCCGCCATCCCTCCCATGCTGATGGGGATGTTCTCTAACATCCTGGTGGGTAGGTTCCTAGTCCGGTGGTACAGACTCCTGACAGCCACATGTAAAACAAAAATAATATCAACAAAAAACAAACATAAAATAATCCAAATAAGCCACCACCACCACATGAAACAATAAAACTATGGAGTCAGAAACAGGAAAGTTGCTATCTGAGAAACTTCCCTAGGGGCCTATTAGCAGGATCCAGCTCGTGAAAAAGGGGATTCTCCAGAGTTAGAGAGGCATGACAGGGGAGGCAGCCGATCTCCTTGTATATGTGAGTTGGTGTCTGTTTTCTAGTATCATTTTCACCAAATTTATTATTTTTAATGTTTTCCTTCCTGGCTGCCCTTGTTTTATTCATTTTATTTGTGTTTGTTTAGGGTTTGTGTTATTTGTCTGCTTAAACTAGAATTCAACTATTGTCCTGTCATTTCTTCCCTAAAGAATCTGGTTGCAGCCCAGCCCGCATGGTTCAGTGGTTGAGTGTCAACCTATGAACGAGGAGGTCATGGTTTGATTTTGGTCAGGGCACATGCCTGGGTTGTAGACTCGATCCCCAGTGTGGGGTGTACAAGAGGCAGCCAATCAATGATTCTCTCTCATTATTGATGTTTCTATCTCTCTCTCCCTCTCGCCTTGATAGACCAGTCTGCCTAAGGTAACTGACCCCTAGTTGATTTGGATCGGGGATTAGTGCCTCCCTTTCTCTCTCTCTCTCTCTCTCTCTCTCTCTCTCTCTGCAAGCTTCTTGTTTATTGACATTTTTCGGGGGGGTGGGGTGAGGGGAGAAACACAACACCAAGTAGAAAATGGCAATTATTGGGGCAATTTGCTTACATTGGTTGCTTTCTTGTTAATAGGGTTATTGTGTGTGTGTTCATAAGCATTTAAGGTATTGCCTTCTCTGCTATATAACTTTGTTCTACTTTATTAGTTCAGTGTCAGCCACTGGAGTGTATGTTCTTCAAGGAATGTCAAGTTAGTATAGAATTTAGCATAACATTCATGCTAAATGTATCTGGATAACATTATAGATTAGCAGTAAATTCTTATGAAATGCATATGTGATATTGTCTAGAAATCTATTATGTAAGCCTCAATTTTGACCTAGTCCTATAACCCAGAATGATAATGAAAATCCTATACAGGCAGTCCTTGGGTTACATTGGACTTGACATACCTCGTTTCATGGTTACATCGCCATCTCCCATTTACAGTATTTATAAAAAAAAGTTCCGTCATTTCAACGTGTGTACATATGTGCTTTATGTTTTTTATTATTATTTACTGCAAGTAAAGGTCAGGAATTATCTTTCTTTTAAAATTTTTTTTACTGTTTCACTTCATTACTGCTGTGTATGTGCTCCATGTGAATGACGTAAGTGCTTATGTAGGTGGGTTCCGACTTATGGCAAAAATTGCATTATGTCGTGCCATAGGAATGGATCTCTGACATAACCCGAGGACCTACTGTATAATAAAAGCCTAGGTGGCGTCGTACGACAGTCACAAGATGGCCTCCACAACGTTGTCACAAGATGGCCATTGTGACGTCTTCACAAGATGGTCACCACAAGATGGCTGGCAGGGGAGGCCAGTTGGGGGGCAATCGGGCCTGCGGGTGGGAGGGCAGTTAAGTGTCAATCAGGTCAGCAGGGAGTCAGTTAGGGGGTAATCAGGCAGGCAGGCTGGCAAGCCGTTAGGAGCCAGCAGTCCCAGATTGTGAGAGGGATGTCTGACTGCCAGTTTAGGCCTGATCACAGGGATTGGGCCTAAACCGGCAGTCGGACATCCCCCAAGGGGTCCTAGATTGGAGAGGGTGCAGGCCGGGCTGAGGGACACCCCGCCCCCATGCACAAATTTTGTACACCAGGCCTCTAGTAATATATAAAACAAGTTCTTATACTTAGGGAATGTTTGGGGAGAAAGAGAATATGTGATAAACTAGAAAATATTTAATAATTCTTGAAAAATATCTTTGTTGTTTGCAGTGAAGTATATACCTGCGTAGTTAATGAGTTTAAAGTATAGGAAAAGCCAGTGTATTTTAAAGAAAAAAAAGTTATGAGAGGATGAGAATAAAACATATGATCCAGGAAATTTAAATAAAAGTATTTTTCTTCTGTCTCCTCCTCCCTATTATTTCATCTCTCATATTATCCTGTACGTATTCATATTGATCAGTTCAATATCATCATAAGCACCCTATTGTATTGCTATTATATGTAGATATGTGTGTTTTTAAATAGGTTGTAAATTATATTCATTTCTTTAATACTAACCTAGAAGCAAAAAGGGCTGCTGTTATTGTAGGTTATTATTCCTGCCTAAGCGATGACAGGAGAGGCAGAAACTATTTGGAGCTCCGTCTGAATTGCAGTTTTAACCACATCTGATGTAGTACATGTCTGGAGGTGGCATTTCTAACCTTTTTATCAACTGGGTTCCATGGATCAGAATAAATGATAACAATAGCTCACCGCCTTCTGCTGGACAGATTTGCTACTTGAAAAACGATCAGGGCCCTATTAAGAGAAGCCACACCGCCCTAATGGGGAGCAGATCACAGGCCAGGTCTCTCTGCGGCTGTATTGCTCTGTGTGAGGGGACATGACCTTGCCTGTCTTTTTCCCTGGGATCAGTTGAATGATAGTCTTCTTTTTTCCCCTGAATAGTTACAGCAAGAAGAGAGGAAGGATTGCAGATTTTTTTTTCCTTCAGAAAAGAGACATGGCCCATTTTAACATCCCCATTATCTATGTGTCTGTCCACAAAAGAGCTATTTGAAAGGCCCTATGGTTTCACAATGATGATAAACCCTTTCTAATGCCACTCGCACTGTCCACAGAGTACCTGGGGCTCCATTTTCATACTTGGAATGGCAATTCATTTACCAACTGCCCCCAAACCTTTCTTACTCTGACCCACCCCTCAGATTTTGTTCCCTTTTATGAATCATATGCTGTCTCTCCTTTTATGCCCACATATTGTGCTTCTCCTTCAAGACATAATTCAAATTCCGCATTCTCTCTGAAGCAATCCTTACCCATTCTGACACACAGTACTATCTCTTTCTTTTGAACTACGATATATTCTTCTCAAGACCCAGTGTAGACACTGAAACTTCTTGTACTGTATTCACTCACTTATGGTGCAAGAATGCAACACCTGATCTTGTTATATTTTATTTTATTTCATCCCCTCTGTCCCTTCTTACATCTGCCCCATAATTATCCAATTTTATGTGTTTCATCTTTAAACATAAAATGTGCATAGCCATTAAATTTTTAGTGTTATTTTATGAGTATATGAGTTTTTAATAAACAAATACATGTGGCACTGCACAATATTTGTTATTTTCTTTCTTTCATATTACTCTAGAGTAAATCAGTAGAAATTAGATAGCTAAGTGATAAATAGATAGATAGCAAGATTGAGTAAGAGACAAATAGATAGATGGATAAGTAGTGGGTAGCAGACATGCCTAGGTAGAAACCTCACAGACTCATTTCAAAGCTTCAGTGGAGCTAACATGGGAGCAGAGAGCAATCAAAACCAAACTGTCTTATTTACTTCCTAGTCCTCATTTTAAACCTCAAACAAACAAATTAACATTCTCCGTTCAGGAAATATCAAGTCTGTCCAGAAAAATTACATGACTCGAAGGAGAAGGAGGAGGAGGAGGAGGAGGAGGAGGAGAAGGAGAAGGAGAAGGAGAAGGAGAAGGAGAAGGAGAAGGAGAAGGAGAAGGAGAAGGAGAAGGAGAAGGAGAAGGAGAAGGAGAAGGAGAAGGAGAAGGAGAAGGAGAAGGAGAAGGAGAAGGAGAAGGAGAAGGAGAAGGAGAAGGAGAAGGAGAAGGAGAAGGAGAAGGAGAAGGAGAAGGAGAAGGAGAAGGAGAAGGAGAAGGAGAAGGAGAAGGAGAAGGAGAAGGAGAAGGAGAAGGAGAAGGAGAAGGAGAAGGAGAAGGAGAAGGAGAAGGAGAAGGAGAAGGAGAAGGAGAAGGAGAAGGAGAAGGAGAAGGAGAAGGAGAAGGAGAAGGAGAAGGAGAAGGAGAAGGAGAAGGAGAAGGAGAAGGAGAAGAGACGAAATAATGAGTGTGCTTTTGGTCCTACTCATACTTTAAGACAAGAACCATCTGGCTACCTCAGAGAGAAAGAGAGAACTCATCTTTTCTACATTTGTGGAAAAGATGATGTGTGTGACTGCCCACACTCCAGTTGTGAATGTAATGTTTACATCTGACCCCCTCCTCTGTCCCAGGCTGGAAAGAAATGTGCAAGTTCTGAGAAGTTCAGAAGTGAGACTGCTTCAGATAATTTTTCATATAAAGATAGAATTGCACTAAGATTTTCCATGCTCTAAGCACTTTTGCCTTTGTGGGCCTTT
>NW_005370224.1:1636064-1647372 GCF_000412655.1 Myotis brandtii
TTTCAGAGAGGAAGAGAGGAGAAAAAAATGAAACATCATTGGTGAGAGAGAATCATCAACATGCCTCCTGCATGTTCCCTGCTGGGGATTGATCCTGCAACCGGGGCAGGTCCAACCTGGAATTGAACCATGACCTCCTGGTTCATAGGTTGATGTTCAACCACTGTGCCTACTATTCACAATGGATACGCCAGCCATGAGTGAGGGAAAGGAAACACTTTATCACTCCAACAATAGAAACAATTCACAGTAATACTTTATAGTTTGTAAACCATTTAGACATTATCTTGTTTGATACTTATAAAAACTCCATGTAATGGGCATTGATGGCGCCAGTTTTAGAAATGCTGACACTAAAGTTCTACCACTCAATTTGTAGGGCTATCACCACTAGAGATCTATGAGCAACTTAATGCTGCAAGAACTCCTGTCTTAGTTCTTAAAGGGCCATTGCAGATGTTTTTCCCATTGTAGGATCAGTGTTATATTGAGTTGCTTCTGTTTTGGACATGGTCATCTCAGCTTGTCATATTAGAAAATTAATCCTACCTTTTGATATAAAACACAAGCTTTTTTTCCTTCCTCATATTTGCTAGATCAGATATATACATATGCATATTTATTGAATACTAGAGCCCTGGTGCATGATATTTATGCACAGGTAGGGTCCCTTGGCCTGGCCAGCAATCAGGGCCAATTAGGACCTTCTGCCTGCTGGCCAGGGCCTCCCTTCCTTCCACACCACCCCCTGGTGGTCAGCGCACATCATAGCGAGCAATTGAACTCCCAGTCTCCTGGTCTAACTCCTGAGGGGACACTTTGCATATTAGCCATATATACACTTTGCATATTACCCATATATATATAACAAAAATAAAGAACACTCTGTAAGAGCCTAGCCTTTTTTTCTTAACAACTGGCAACAATACCCCATCACCCTCCAAAAAAATGTAAGCATGGATGGAACTGGAGAGCATTATGCTAAGCGAAATAAGCCAGTCAGAGAAAGATAAATATCACATGATCTCACTCATTTATGGAAAATAATGAACAACATAAACTGATGAACAAAAACAGATCCAGAAACAGAGAATCCACTCTTTATCTCTCAATTCTCAATGCACCTTTCAATTTATTCTCTGTAATAAAAAAGGGATAACATTATCAACCAAAGGACTTGTATGCATGCATATAAGCCTAACCAATGGACACAGACAACAGGGGGGTGAGGGCATGAGTGGGAGGGTTGGGGGGCAATGGGGAGATAGGGACACATATGTAATACCTTAATCAATAAAATTTAAAAAATTTGTAAACAAAAATCTGACCTTTGGGGAATTTATTTTTGAAAAATTTTATATACCTCAAAGCTTCAACTGGTTATGGTATTGGCTTACCAACACATTGTGTATTGGGTTGGGGAGGGGGGGACAGCAACTAATTTTTGTAAAATATCTGAACTCTGTAAGTTTTATTGCTAAGTGAAATGCAGATAACACAAGTTTGAGTATTTTTAGGTGTGTGTATAAATGTGAGGTCCCATCTGATGTCTGAGAGAGCAGTGCCCTTGTTTTTGCAGAGGAAACTCCCTGAAATACAGACTCTGGCCTTCTGTAATGCATGACACCATTCATCTGTCAAGCTTTTTCATTTGAAAATAATGTGAAACCAAGAGTTTGAAAAACTAAATCTATTAAGAATATTTATGTAGAAAAGCTATCACTAAACACCTCCATTCACTCATGTAATGAGATTGGCATCACGATAAAATTCTTGTCTTGTAAGATAATGATCTTATGGCTTTTTCTGGCTCTTAAACCAAAGATAATTGGGTTAATCTCTGCAGGAAGTCCATCTGTTTCCAGCAAACCATTTTAATTGCGGATGACTTTATTTCAGCAATGCAGAAAAGGTCTTGCTACTCACTTCCTGATCTTGGGAGATACAAGTATGGATATCAAATTTAACATGTAGGTGTGTGGAAAACAGGACTGTCACCATGGATTTGCCAGTCTGCAAATAGTGTGACACCAGCAATATTTTATATTTGTTGAGTGCTTTTTATTAAGGTGTAAATATTAAGTTTTTGGTATGGATACTTGTACAGCATACACTGAGAAAAATGTATTAAGGTAACAAGATATTAAGTGCAGGCCAACTTATAAAACTAAGGCCATACTTTGTGTTTGAAAACCTTCCACGTATGGTGCCATGCATGCAGATTTTGGTCATATATTACAATATGTTGTGGGATGTTCTCATTGTTTCATGTGTGAGAGTCCAGTTTTTGCAACTCTATTTTAGAAGTTATTTGAAAGTAGAGATAAGGTATATGCCCTCATTCCTAGCCTACAATTGTTAGGCATGTATTAGATGCTTAATACATCTTTAATTTTTATTTCTGAACAATGGATTAATTCATAATTTAGTTAGATAAGCAATAATTATTTTAATAATTCAGTGGATTTACATACTTTATTCCCTTTCTTTTAAACTTATTGGTTGACACTGGTTAACAAAATTATACAGGTTTTAGGTGCACAATTTTATAACACATCATCTGTACACTGTATTGTACGTTCATCACCCCAAGTCAAATCTCTGTCCATCACCATTTATTCCCCCTATAACTCCTCCACCTCCCACCACCTCCCCTTCCCATGGCAATCCACACTGTTGTTTGTGTCCATGAGTTCCTTTTCTTTTTTTCATTTTTGCTCAATACTTCCACCTCCCCACTCCACACAGCTATCCTGCTCTCTATCTATGAGTCTGTCCATTTTGCTTGTTCATTCATTAGATTCCACATATGAGTGAAATTATTGTCCATCTTTGACAAATTCACATTCTATGTTAGAAAAAATTCTCAAACACATTTCCAATACTTATGTTTTTTTTGTTTTGTTTTTATATGTGCTAAAACAGTATTGAAGGGAAATAAAAATTAGTAGATTTAAGGAGATATTTAAGAAGGAATTTTATTGTCTCCAGTGAGCTTATCATCAATGAGAGACATAAGATAAATATAAAGCATAATAATGCTAATTTATTATAATAATTACAAGGGCTATGTACAGAGCAAAGAATCAACAGGTACTGATTTGATAGAATTATGACTGATGCTTGGATAAGCAAAATATAGTTCAGATGGAAAAATCAGATATAAAGTATGTAACAGTGAGTAAACAAGATAAGGTGTTTTGATCAAATATTAAACCTTGGGATTCAGACAAGACCTAGAAAAGCTATAGAAGTTCTGATAAGGGAAAAATGAATGACAAATGGAGGAATCAGGGAAACTGTCATGAAGGAGGAAGGTCCAAATTGACACTGTCAAGAGGTAGGATTTGGTTACATGGAGAAAAAGAAAGAGCTTATCCCAGGAAAGACGAAGCCAGTGTTAAGAAAATGCCAAATTAGTCCAAGGCCACAATAAAACTTCAGAAATGGATTAGAAGTTTCTCAAGGAAAAAGGCAATGTTTCCACATATATTTAGAGGATAATAAATAATGTAAGAGCAGAAAATCAATTTAGTGAAAGACAATCCTTCTTTCAATTTATCCCCAGTACTTCCTAACATGGTCGAGTTAGACACTCTTTCGCCATGAAATGACTCTGTTGGAATCAGTGGAAATCTTTTAATTTGGAGCAGCATCCCCAGCTCAATGGGAAGATGAGTTCCCATTTTCTAGCTAAGTTTAATAATGTACTTGAAAGTCTAGAACAAATAGCCAGAAAATAAACGTTTTCAGTAACATGCTGCAAAACACATATCTGACTGTCAAGGAGCTGAATCTACTTCACGCTTACAGGAATATTTCATTAGTATCTGCAGTAACTAATATCAGTAGGTGAAGGAGATCAGTGATGAGACAGAAAAAGAAAAAGAAGACGGGATGTTCAAAGCAATCCATGGTGAGGCAAGATATTGATTTAAAATTACAGCTGATTACACTGGAAGGAGACAAGAAAGGCGGTATTTTCTCAGATGTGAACAAGTGACATTTCAAGTCATTTTTCATGTGTTTGGAATCACCTTCTCATTGGGTCCAGTGTCAGTGCAGAGAGAGGATAGAGAGGTAATTGCATGAGTCCAGCTCCCTTTGTCCAGCTTGCTTCCTGGTTAGAATCTCCATTGGGGCCTTGAACAACAACAGATGTCGTACATTATCGTTAAACTGTAACATTTTCTTTTAGCTTTAACTACAAGTTTCTCCATTCTTGGTTTCATTTTTATATAGGCTCCATCAATTAGTAAGTTAGAAACGGACTTCCTCATTATATACAGGTGCCAACAAAATACTGCATCCGACAAATAACTAAGGACACCTCTGGAAAACTGAGCACAGATAGAGTATTAGAAGTCAAATGAATAGTATGAAAAAAAGTGTTATGGGACTTAAAAAGTCTCTATGGACCGATGGGACCAGAGGTGTTTTGGAATAGATAGACCGTGAGCAGAGTGTTGAAGGGTTAATAGCATTCTATCAGGTATAAGGGAAAAATTGTGCTTCAAGGAGGGACATGTGAGCAAGGAAAGATGAACATCAATGTTTCTGAGGGACAATGAGAATGACAGTTTTTTGGGACCACACAGTTCTTTCGAGGAAGTCCTGGTAGGAAGAACAGAATGAAGCTCTGTGAAAGGAGTGTTGACTCTGAGGCTACAAAGAGAGCGTGAATTTATCCTGTATATGAATGCAGGGTCTCAGTGATTTTTGAGGATGCTAGTAAGTTGGAAGATAAATTGAAATCATAGGGACAGGTTGAAATTCTTTTTTTTTTAATATATGTTTTATTGATTTCAAAGAGGAAGAGAGAGAGAGAGAGAGAGAGAGATGATGAGAGAGAATCATTGATCGGCTGACTCCTACATGCCCCCTACTGGGGACCGAGCCTACAACCAAGGAATCAAACCTTGATTTCCTGGCTCATAGGTTGATGCTCAATCACTGAGCCACACCAGCCGGGCAAGGTTGAAATTCTTGAGCAGTGGTTCAGGTATGACGGAGTGATGAATTGATTTATGGTAAGTCAAGCAGAGTTAGAGGCAGAAGCAAAGAATGGTCAGCCTTCCCTCCCCTGTTGGAGCCAGGCTCTGACATCAGATGGGCACAGTAGTCCATAATAAAACCTGCTTAGGGGTTAAAATGATAAAGTAAAACCTTAGGAGGACAGTATAGGAGATAGAAAATAAAGCCCACTACTTAGACAGAACCTTTGATACTGCATACTTTAATGGTACTCCTGAAGTGTAAAGATGTGGCCCCGAAGACAGAGACAACAGAGTGTGGGAGGTCAGGTGTGTGGTGATGGGCCTAGGATCATTCAGTGGGGGCAGACGAGGGTAAAGCTGTGGTTAGATCAAGGGTAAGTCATAGTGATTCTTTAGGGATTAATTTGTGTCAGTGGAGGCTGCTTTCTCATGGGGACACATTACACCTCAGCATCCCCTCTCCATGAAGTTTTTTTTTTTAAGTGCCTACCCAATTAAGAGTGTTGATTCCACAAACATAGGTATTGCTGGGTTTCAGACGATAAAATTATTTCCTGAAACATAGTGCCAGAAGGCCTGGGCATTCAGGGAGGTCTCAAAATATTTCCAACCCTCACTGCACTTTAGAAGTACCCACTGGCTTTTAAAAATGTGATAGGATGGGGGCTCCCCATGACAATTTAATCTGAATGTTTGGGGTGAAAAGTAGCATAATTTTTTAATTGCACAGTTGATTCAAAGGGGCTGACAAAAGGTCTAGATCAGCTGTGGGCAAACTACGGCCCGCCGGGCCGGGCCCGGCCCATTGAGATTAATAAAAAAAAAAAAAAAAAAAAAAAAAAGACTGTACCCTTTTATGTAATGATGTTTACTTTGAATTTATATTAGTTCACACAAACACTCCATCCATGCTTTTGTTCCGGCCCTCCGGTCCAGTTTAAGAACCCATTGTGGCCCTCGAGTCAAAAAGTTTGCCCACCCCTGGTCTAGATTGATATTTGTTTCAGCATGAATTATATCCCACTCTTCTTGGGCAGATTCCTCATGGTCTCCGGTGGTGGGATTAGTAATCTGAACTTCTGAAAAGCACTGAATTTTGAAAACTAGTAGCTTACAGGGATGCAGATGCCCTTGAAGATCCCCAGTTGATGGGTTGTAAGTAAGGTCTGGAAAGGGTCTCCTTAAAATGAGATGTTTCTCTGAGCCTTTACTTTGGGATTCCAAAACAGCCAAGTCAATTTTAAAATTCTTCTCTGAAAATGTATAATGATATCTCTGGGTCATGAGGTTACATCCTGAGTAAAGGCTGGTTCCTTTAGCTGCAGAAGAGTTTTCCCTAAAGCTGCCACATCTTTTAAATTAATGCTGACTGAAATCCTTGCAGTCCTGAAGATATTAGTGAACTTATTCCTAAAGAGTTGTATCTGACAGCATTGTCACCTACAGACATTTACTGAGCATGTCCTCATGTAGGGCACAGAGAAAGGCCCTGGAGATACCATGTGTGAGAAACAGTCACGTGCTAAGGGATATTAGAGTTACACTAGGGAGCAAAGCCAAATACAGAACATGCAAAAATGTACTTTTCCTAACTTTATATCCTAGCATTTTGAAATTTTCAAATTTGGAAACAGAGATCAAGAAATATATATATATATATATATACACATACACACACACACACACACACACAGTTTATGTGTATGGTTGTTGTTTTTTACATTTAAATATTTCTAGCCCTGTTTTGGTTACAAACCCCTTAATTTGCATGGGTACAAATAAATACAATTTTTAGTCTGCAATATTAGCACTGGTATTACGGTGGTAGGCAGCATCCAATATGGCTCACAGTGGACACCAGCTCCTGGTATCCATGCCTGTGTAGTTGCCTCCCTTGAATGTGGGTGGAACGCAGTACTTTGCTTCAGATGAACAGAATGCAATAAGGTGGCAGGGGTGTCACTTGGTGATTATGTTACAGAAGACTGTGACCTCCATCTTAGTTCTCTCTTTTGCTAGCACTGATGTGAATGCTCTAAGGCAGGGGTGGGCAAACTTTTTGACTCGAGGGCCACAATGGGTTCTTAAACTGGACCGGAGGGCCGGAACAAAAGCATGGATGGAGTGTTTGTGTGAACTAATATAAATTCAAAGTAAACATCATTAAAAAAAAGGGTACGGTTTTTTTTTTTTAGTTTTATTCATTCCAACCAGGCCGGATCCGGCCCGCGGGCCGTAGTTTGCCCACGGCTGACCTAGGGCCAGGGGGAAGGGAACAATGGGGACATTATTGTTTAATAGGTATGGAATTTGAGTTTGAGATGATGAAACATTCTGGAGAATGGACAGTGTTCATGGTTGCACAGCAGTGTGAATGTATTTGATGCTGCTGAACTATACGCTTAAAAATGGTTAATAGGGAAAATTTTATGCTAGGTATATTTTACCAGGATTTAAAAAAGTAAAGTAAACCAGTGAGATGCACCTATGAAAAAACAGTGGTACAATCTGGATGTACAAGGCAGGATGATGTCTTTTTGCTGTTATTTTCTTTTCATTTTTACCTATTTATTTACTAGCTACTTATTTAAAATTTACTAGATAAATTGTATCTAATATAGTCATTCTTAAGTCTTAGAGTTATTTCTTAGAGTTACTGTAGATATTTATATGTTATAGATTACTACCATAGGCCAATTTGGAACAGAAGATTCTAAGTACACTTCCCTGTAGATTCTGTCTTAAGGAGGGGCATTCTTTATTAATTAATGTTTTTGGCCTTTTGTCTTACTTTAACCTTTGACATCTCCAATTCGTGCAGCAAATATTTATTGTGTGCCTACTATAATGTTGGGGGCATTGGGACTGTAGCAGTGAACAAAACACAAATAATCCTGTCTTAATGGAGCTTACATTCTAATGTTCTTCATTTCCTTATTGTAAAGAAGTTTTTGTTTCATGAAAATCATTTGAGAATTTTTCAGCAACTTTGATTAAACCATAGGCATGTAGTACCACACTCCCTAAATCAGGAGCTGATGTCCATACTCATTAGTCCTAATGTGTCTTTCTTCTTACAATTTCCATAGGTTAATATCATTCTCTACAGAACAGATTATTATCATTATTATTATTAAATGCCCAACAGACATTTTAAGTTAAAGTTCAGACTTACAATATAGAGCTTATTCGACTGATAGATTATACGTATTTATTTTTTTAAATGGTTAAGTTACCATGCTGTTTTAACTTCTTAGAGACTGTCCATGTTACACCGATATTTGATGCTGTTATTTCTGACTTTAATGAATCTTTTCTTTGCCATTTATGTAATAGAATATGATTTTGGAAAGTTATTTAAATTGTATATAAAATAGAGTGGTACTACTTCCTGTAAAACAACGAGTGCTTTTCCTTATACTAGCGTTAGTTCCCCTTTTCTTTTCTTTTCTTTTCTTTTCTTTTCTATCACATTCTAGTTGTTTCTTTATAAAAGAGGACCTTATGTTCTTTTGAATCCACAATAATATCCAACAGCTTGTTATAGTATTAGTACCATCTATTCCAGTGATGGCGAACCTATGACACGCGTGTCAGAGGTGACACGCAAACTCAATTTTTTGGTTGATTTTTCTTTGTTAAATGGCATTTAAATATATAAAATAAATATCAAAAATATAAGTCTTTGTTTTACTATGGTTGCAAATATCAAAAAATTTCTATATGTGACACGGCACCAGAGTTAAGTTAGGGTTTTTCAAAATGCTGACACGCCGAGCTCAAAAGGTTCACCATCACTTTCCTAGGGAGCCAAGCCAAGGGGTTCTCTCTGCCCTTAGGAAACTTGGCTCCCCTGAGCCTTGCAGACTTCAGCTTCTTTTTGGTCATGAATTGTTTCTGTTCTTTTTCTATCTAAATCGATATCAGAGATGACGGGTTCTTTGCTGCTGAAACTGCTTTCCATCCCTTATTCTTCTTCTCCTTTTCCCATCAGAGTTGAGCCTAGTGCCCAATGGAACCTGGAACTGTGGGCTTGCCTCTGTTTTGGTTTCTGTGTGTCAGATTTCATAATATTGTTATCATGCAGGGGAAATAAAAACAAATGGCTGAGATGGCTGAGCATAGCTTAAGCAAGCCATCCATCACCGAGTGTCAGGTCACACTGTGAAGCAGACGGGGGTGCCCTGCACTTGTTTTCTGAAGCCTGTGATGGGCTAACGTCTCTATGTGTCGGTGACTCACTGTCTCTTCTTTGCTTCACTCCTTGCATTTTGCTGCTGGGGCGTTTGAGGGCAGGGGACAGCTGTATGTAGCTATGCTGGGCCATGGCCCACTTCCCTCTAAAAATGGTCCTCAAGATGTGGACTGGGAGGGGCCCTGCTGGGGCATGGTGAGAGTGATGTCTACAGTTATACACTGTGGGGTATGTTTCCTGGGGCAGGAGAGCAATGCACGTGACACCAAGGGAACAAGTGGAGAGCCCAGTGCTGCACAGACCTGGACGCAGGGGATTAGCTGTGCTTCACTCACTTACCCTCTGTGGCTGTTAAGCCAGAGGAATGGTTGGTTGGGCTGGGCCCCTGCAGTGGCAGGTCTGTTAAACATCAGCCAGGTTTCATTGTAGGTTTCTTTTGAAGTTGGGATTCAAAGTTCCCTGCAGGAAAAAAAAAAAGTGGGGAAAATAAGTGTACGGGGTAGAAGAGGGCAGAGAGCAAAGAAATGGAGGCGAAACCTTAAAACATAACAGCTCTTCCAACGTCAAACAGTGCAAACTCTAAAAAGACAAGCCTTACCTTCTCACACTCACTTCACCTGGCAGAGACCAGGGGTAAGCAGTAAGGGAACACCTTACAGGTAAGCTCAGGAAGTGTGCCTGCAAACAGAAGCATCTCCTGTTTGTTTCCCAACAGGCCAATTTCTCCCGGTCCCAATAGGTACAAAGATTTCCTTGTACAGTGAAGGAAATCTACAATTTCTCTGTTCACCTGGCTCAGAGAACGTTCCTAACTAGGTGAGTGGGGAGAGGTTGCTTTTCTCCTTTTCATGGTTATTTCATGGCCAAATAGACAGACTTATGAGCGAGCTGTAAGTGGTGTGTCTGGGTTAAAATTATTTTCTCTTAGAAACTTTTGAGGAGAGACACTAGTCTCCAACTACATTCGAGTTCAAGACACTTGGGCACTTTCCTAGTAGTTGGGGTGCTGGCCTTTATACTCTGGCCAGATGACTGTCTCAGATGATTTCACTGAGGGATCTAGTCCTAGAATTTTAGCCCAGGAATCTAAACAATAGCTGCCACTAAGAAACGTTTTCTTTTTCTCTAGGAACCCTGTTTATATATTACTTTAATGACTGAACAGAAGTTAAATCTTGTTGCTGGGTCTTCTCTAACCGAGAGAAGTAGGTTGGGGAGTGGTTGGAGCATACAGTGAGTCTGGATATCAGGGTTTTTTCTTTTCTCTTCTTTTCTTCCTTCCTTTCTTCCTTCCTTCTTTTCTTTCTTTCCTTTTTTTCCTTTAAGATTTATTTCAATTGTGTGTACCTTTGGAGGAAGCTGCTGATCCATTAATTTCCTGAACCCCAATGTATCTCTGACTTCTAACCCGGGGGCTGTGCCCACCACTGTGGACCTGATTTCCCTGGCCTAAAACTTGGCTGATTCCTGCTTCTCCTTTAAGTCTCAGGCTGTCACTTCCTCCATCCTGATAACATTCCTTTTGTCCTCCAGTAGAAATTGGCTATCTCACTTGCATCACTGCTCACCCTCTGCTGTCACCACTCTGCTCAGGCCCCTGGTCTCTCACCTGTCTCATTACAATGGCCTCCTCACTGGTTTACTCTCATCTATTCCTGCACTTCTCCCCCAAACTGTTTTGAGCAAAGCAGCCAGAGTAATCATTTTAGAGTATAACTCAGATCCAATCATTCCTCTGCCCAGGATGCTCCAGCAGCTTCCCAGCGCACCCAGAGACAAAGCCTTACTGTGACCTACAGAGCACTACCTGATCTGGCACCAGTTATTTCTGTGGCCTCCCCTCCTACCACGCTTCTTGTTTGCTCCATTCCAGCCACACCGGCCTTCTCGCTGCCCCTTGACTTGATAGACACACTCCTACCACATTAGCTTTTCAGTGGCTTTTTACTCTCTGGCACATCCTTCCTCCAAATTTCTACATGGCTAATCTTCCCACTTCCTTCCCCAGTTTTTTTCAAAGTCACCTTTGATGAATCCTTTCCTGGTGACATCATTTAAAATTTCACACACTCCTCTGACTCTTCATGGTTGCTTTCCTGTTTTATTTCTCTTTTTA
>NW_005370224.1:1652450-1658421 GCF_000412655.1 Myotis brandtii
TTCCTGCCTTCATTATATTCAAAACATTGACTCAAGAATAGGTCTGTAATTCACTCATTGCAGCATTTTGAAATGTATTGGCTTTATCATATTTACATCATACATGCAATTTTCCTGCCAAGGAATCAAGTTTTTTATTATTTTTCTCCTGCTGTTTACATCCTAGGAATAAAACGCATTGCCTTATCATTTTCTGTTCTCATTTTCTTTCTTGTACTTTTTAGCATGCTTAAATTGCCTCCACTTCCCCACACAGTTAGTAAACAATCTCCTACATAGATAAAGCCACTTAATGATCAAATATTTTATATTTACTGCCCACTGGAATCTAAATCATTATCATTATCATTAACCAACTGCTCTGAAGTATGAACCAGTCTAGTGCATACTTGAGCAGGGAAAGCAGTTTCCAGCCCTGGGCAGTGGCCAGTGACGAGATGAGCTCAGTGTAAAGGTGGTTGAATACCAGTGTAACAGCTATGAAGGAGTTGGTGTCTGCCTTTCTATTTGTGCCCCCAAGAAGTTGATATAAATCTAAGGGTTTACTCAGAACTTGGTTTAACTCATTACCAGAAAACACTGTCAATCGTTTTGAGTTGATTTATCTAATCTAGGATGATTGCCTAGCCCTTTTAACAAATTATTTACCAGTCAGATAAACTTATTATCTCCTGGAATAAGTAGGATGTCATCCTCCATGGCTCATTATGAAATCTATTTGTATTAACTTATTATGTGACCTAGATAAAAAAATACCTCTGTGTTTTGTTTGTTGTTTATTTTTTGTTTTATGTTGAGTTTACTTTAGTTACTGCTGTGAATCTTTCTAACATGGGTAACTGAGATGAAGAATACTGCAAAAGTATTAGGCAAAACAAAAACATTACACATTTTCCTCTCTCTCTCTCTCGCTCTCTCCCCCCTATTCTCTATTTTCTTCTTCTCCCTCTCCTCACCAGCCCCCTCTATTTCAATTCTGTAGCTTTCTGAAAACACACACACACACACACACACACACACACACACACACACACACACACACTTTGTTATGGGAAGGAACTTATCTCCAATATAAATTTTTGTATAGTATTATGTTTTTGTTTTGCATAAGACCTCCTCTTCTAGCTCAAGAGAGACCTACTGAGACTTAAGCTAAGAACTGAGTCAGGTGATAAGAATTCTCACTTTAGCAGGATCTGTTTGATATGAATATCATATGAACAGAACATTGTAGCTATCCTTTCCATATCATTTCTATGTCAGATGTCTCATGTACATCTTATACCTTACTTTTCATATTGGCATTACTATTGAGAAAGCAACACTATGTAATGGAAGGCCTATGGATCAAAGTACCAGGAAGTTACTTATTTGATCTTGGGCAAGTCATGACTTCTGTTATCTCATTAGGAACTTACATTGAGTTTAATTGATTTGTCTATCTCATGGTGTTGTGGGTAAAGATCCAACAATAAAAAAAGGAACACATCAAATTATTTTCAAGAGATGTATATTATAAACAAATAAATACACAAATGTAGATTAAATATTTTAAATGATAAAAAGTATAAAGAGTGACTGTTGAAAGAGATATATTTTTGGACAAATCAGCAATTTCAACCCCCATCCCATGTGTCTTCACTCTTACATACAAAGTTGTTTTTATTACATTTCAAAATTGAGACTATGCCCAGGATGGCAAACATATTTTCTACCTCATAGCACTTCAGTTGATTGCCAATAGCTTCTGGCTTCTGGGAATGTTGACTGAAAGATTCAGATGCCAAGTGTAAGCTCAAGGGGGTTGTGTTCAATACGATGGGCAAGGAGCATCAGGGTGTGTTGAGCATGTGCTGATATATGAGAACCCTGGTCCAATACATGGGAACTGAAATCAGTATCAGAGCATGAAGCCCTCATTTTTTAATTGTTTCCCTAGTTTTTCTCATCCATTATATGATCAATTTTAGGGAGAAGTCCAAAAGGCTATTTTGATTGTCCATTTTAGCAGTTGGATTATTTTTAAAATATATTTTTATTGATTTCAGACAGGAAGGGACAGGGAGAGAGAGATAGAAACATCAAGGACAGGAGAATCATTGATTGACTGTCTCCTGCACACCTCACACTGGGGATTGAGCCTGCAACCCTGGTTCATAGGTCGATACTCAACCACTGAGCCATGTTGGCTGGGCTCAGACTCTAATTAAACAGGAGTTTAAATCTTATGGCTAAGAAGCATTAAAATGTAATTATCATTGTAAATCACAAAAATTTAAATAACACAAAAATTCCATTTAATGTCAACTACTCATAATTTGATTATCAAAATATTTTTCAGATAATAGCCAATATAAGGGCTTTGAAGATGGCCAATTGTGAACTGGACTGGTCAGAAAGTGTTTAGAAAGTAAGTAAATTAGACAGGACTTGAAACATGGTTAGGATTTGACTAGGTCAAAGGACAGAGGAGTATTGTTCAGGCCAAATGCCATTCTCAATGTCCACTAAAGTATATCCATTGTGTTCATTTTAATATCTAAGTATATACACATATACACATATAAAAATAATCAGCTTTGAACAAAGTTTATGATAGAATATATATGACCCACTGTGCATGGAATGTTCAGACAGAGATAAAGAAAAATATATTTTAACTTGTGAATTGAGTGTTTATTATTTTTATGATGACTTCCCTTTTTTCTTCATTCGTTTTCCCTTTGCTCATTTGTTTGGTGATTCCCGCAGATAGATGGGAAGGTGGGTAGGCATAGATGTCCAAACCATAAAGCAGCTTTCCCTGGGGTCACAGCAAATCACTGCATAAATCAACATACATGAGAATTTCAGTCTCTCAGCCTCAGGAGGACTTTTGAAAACTGACATGCTGGAGCTTTTCAAGTCTCCTTTGTGTCATTGGCAGGGTATTCTCAGCATTACTCCCTCACTACTGCCGACAGAATTGTTAGGAAACTTCAGATGGCGGCTTTTGCCTTTGAAACTTTTAGATATGTTTCTACCCAAAGCTTTGTTTTTGAACTTTGACTGCCACAAGCAGCCTTATAAACTGGATTTCCAGAGCCCAGGGATAGTGCACACCCAGCTGGCCAAATAGGAAGGAGATTTTGCTGAAGAAATCTCCTGGTAGGCTCCCCCTACTCTAATATGAAGATTTGGAAAGGACTCAAAGTCCTTCCTCTTCTCTCAAAAACTGGGCTCAGAAGGCCTTGAACAATTTGTAAAACACAAGAGGACTCAAGATAAAAAAACAATCTCTGTGCCCTCTGGCAGTGTTTTATGCATGCAGACTGAATTTCAGTGGGCATTCTGTGGGCATTCGATAGTTCCATGGAGGAGTTGAGTTAGGAGATGTTGCCTTGCTTTTGTTTGTTTGGGTATTTATGTGTTATTTTGTTTTCATTTTTGAGAGAGAAGCAGTTTCGTTATTTAGGTATTAAATTGAGAAAAGTGTATTTAAAAAATCTTAGTTTAGTGTAGTTCAGCACAGGTCATCAGTGGGATAGTGTGGCGAAATTAGTAATTGTGTTCAAGGAGAAAGCAGGATTCAAAGATATAATTGGTATAGCACCTCTTGATAAGAAAGTGCTTTATTTCTCCAGTGAGAATCCTTACTTTTGGGGACTGACAATGCTTCCATTCATTTCCCTTTACCTGGAACATTGGCTATGGGCTTGTTAAAGGTCATTCGACATATATCTATTGTCACTTGCTATTTCCACTTACAAATTGAATAAAATGTTGTTTTTGGTCTTTAGGAAGCTCCGATCAGGTGCGGGAATGGATATATGAATAGTAATTCTAAATTGTTTGGTGTATACAACTAGAAATCTGAGTTAGTGTACATTTGGAGAGACGGGAGAGAGTGCAGTAAGAAAGAAAATTTATGAAACTGATGTGTCATTCACATAGGTCAGGCAGAGAAATTATTGCTCAAAAAGTCACAAGCAATGATATTGCTCCATATGTTTTATTGATAAGGTAGATACACAGATACCCCACACAATGTTTTTAAACAATGGACAATTAACTGAAAGTAGTCAGGTTCAAAAATACTAATGTATTTCTGCAGAATGTTATTATTTTAAAGTCCATCTCAAAGACCTAATATGACAATGCAGTTATTGGTATTTTTGCTTCATAAGTAAATAACTGGATACAATCACAAATTATGTTAAGGATAGGATATTTTGATTTCCAGTGCCCTGACTTTTAGTTAATACTCTTTTAAAACAACTTTGCTTCAGCCAGGAAAGATTTTATTGGATTAGAGACAAAAGAAGGGCCAAGATGGAAAATACCGATATGAGTCAGAGTCTGCTTAAAGAGATATGCATTTGGATAATTTGATCAAGCAGGGAATTTAGAAAAAACAACAACAACAATTGCCTAATCTTGACATCCTAGTGATGAGCACATCAGAAATAGTTTCTAATCAAATGATAACATATACAAAGTACAAATAAGCAATGACATAATAAAATATAAAATAGTAATATGCTATGAAGCAAATTATAGGATCATATGTTTTGAGTATCTGATTAAAGAGATCCAGTGGAGAGGAGATTTGCAATGAGTCACAAGGGAAACATTTTTAAAGGAAAAAGAAAGAGACAAAGGAGCTAACAGAGAGGTAGGAATGCTATTTCTTCTCAGAAGTAGCAAGAATAGGAAGGCACATATGCTAAGATTTTAAATGGAAAAAATGGAAATGAAACTCATTTTGGATGGTATAAATAGCCTCAGAAAGTTTAGATGAGATATATAACAGTAAATGTTTCAAAGATGAGGTATAAGACTGAGAAGACTGAGGAAAGTTTGGAATATGTAATGTGAGGAATAGGACGAAAAGAGATGAATAAAATGATTGAGAAATAGATGGATTCAGTCAGTGTATTGGGTATCTACAATTATACCAGACCAGAAGCAGACTCTATGAGAATGGGATATAAATGTCTTGGTTTGGAGCATTGTTTTGGACTTAATGTAAAATAATATTGGCTGGTGGTAAGAATGATGATAGTGAAATGAATAGATTTCTAAGAAGCAAATCTCAGCTATAAGATGAAAGTAACTTAGTTGTGATGAGGGAAAAGAAATTGTGATTTTGTTTTTTAGAAGTAAAGATAATAGAAGTTTAGGAATGAAAGTAATGAGTATATGTTATAATAATGTTAACATTGTAATAAAGGCACTGGGTAATATAGCCCAGACAAAATGTCAGTAAAATGTAGGTGGAAAAATATCTTAGAAATGTGAGGAAAATTTGTAGAACCATAATCATACCGAAAAGTTTAATTCACTTCTATAAGAATTTAAAACACTGAGGAGACAGAACATAAATGTATGTATATCGAATTTTAATTGCAGAACCAATGCACTCACTCTATTAGTTACAACTGTTTTGTAGTCAGCAAATACATAAAGACATTATTTTTGTGCATAAGATTTATAATCGACATTATATTTGGTTAAATTGGAAATTTTAATGCATTCCTTTTTTATTATTATTCAAAACATTCTTTAAGGTAGAAAACTGATAGTCTGAATGCTCAGACCACAATGTTTCACAGATAGAAATGAATTAGATTAATAAAATGAAAAAGTATATCTGGTTAATAAAACTTGTTCGTTCAAAAGACAATTAAGTACAATCCAAATATGAAATATTTATGTATATGTAATGTGTGTGATTAGAAATAAGATCTATCTAAAGAAGTCATTTGAATTACAAAAGATTGCATGAGACTTTACATTAATAAATTTGAATTTATAGTTATAGATTTTTCTATAAAAATATAAATAGTTAAGTTGCCTTAAGAAGAGATAAGAAACCTAAATACTTTTTTAAAAGTATATAAAAGTTTTATTAAATAATTGGCATATTTTAAATGTCATTGAATTTATGTATTTTTTAAACTTTCTTTATTGATTAAGGTATTACATATAT
>NW_005370224.1:1658458-1662257 GCF_000412655.1 Myotis brandtii
CGCTCATGCCCTCAGCCCCCTGGTGTCTGTGTCCATTGGTTATGCTTATATGCATGCATACAAGTCATTTGGTTGAGCTTTCCCCCTTACCCTCCCCATATTTTTTTAATCCTCATCCGAGAACATTCTTCCATTGATTTTAGAGAGAGTGGAAGAGAGAGGGAAAGTCAGAGAGAATTATTGGTGTGAGAGAAACACATCAATTTGTTGCCTCCCGTGCACCCTGGCCAGGGAGGAGCCTGCAACTGAGGTACGTGCCCTTGACCAAAATCAGACCCGGGACCCTTCGGTCCATACGCCGACACTCTATGCATTGAGCCAAACTGGCCAGGGTGATTGGGGTGGCAATTAATAAAATTATATAGGCTTCGGGTGTACAATTCTATAATACATCATCTGTATTTTGTATTGTGTGTTCACCACCCAAGTCAAGTCTCCTTTTTTCTCCCCTTTACCATACCTCTTGGACTTCCCTCATCCACTTTTCCCTCTGGTATGACCATACTGTTGTCTGTGTCTATACATTTTTTAAATGATTAATCCCTTCACCTTTTTCACCCAAATAATTGGCATTTTAATGACTCCAAACCCAGAAAGATTTAGAATGAGTTCTAATTTTCCAAAATAATGTCTAAATTATTTAAATTATTCCAGGGCATAGAAAAGATTACAAAGATTTTATCAATTCATTTTAGATAACTTAAAATTAATTTAAAAGTACATATATTTATTATTATTATTATTATTATTATTATTATTATTTTTACACACACACACACACCATTCTCACTTGTGAACCAGGAGGCAAAATTCCCAATAATAAGTACTAATAACATTAGGTTTGTATATAATGTTGCCCATAATTTCATAAATATTAATTTGATTCTTCAGATTCTTCAGTTAGCCTTCCTATTATTTGTATAGCCATGATCATCCTCATTTGATAGGTGGGGGTTTTATTCAGAGAGACATAGTGACCTTTCCAATCTCTCGCAGTAGGCAGAATGCAAAACTGTAACCTCAGTAATGTGGTTTAGAATCTGCTTTGGTCTCCTATGGTGAGCATAGTCTATATCTTTCTATGGCTCCTGTGGTTGGCTTGGATGCATGTTTTCTTCCCACTGGTGACTCAGTCAACATGTTCCTCATCAGACATCAGCACAGTTATAGACACTGGCTAGTATGTCTCCAACACTTGTTGATCAGGAGCAGAACCAGAAATAAATCATAAAAGATGTGATGCAAACAGATCAGAGTGGGAGAAAGAAGGTGGGTTGGTAGTCACTTTACCACTGTGGTCCTACAGTCTCCAGAGTTTTTGTAAGTGGAGACAGGGGGACAGAAAGAGTCTGTGGGTATGGTGTGTTTGCTACTCCTTAGGTGTCAGTATAGTGGGGTGGCAAAATAGACCATTTGAATCACCATTAGAAAGTTGTTGTTTTTTTCATTCTCATCCTAGGGTAATTTTCCATTGATTTTTAGAGGGAGTGGAAGAGCAAGGGAAAGAGAGAAATATCAATGTGAGAGAAACACATTGATTGGTTGCCTCCTGCACGAGCCCAGACCAGTACCTAGGCAGGGGAGGAGCCTGCAACCGAGGTATCTTGCCTTGACCAGAATCGAACCTGGGACCCTTTGTTCTGCAGGCCAGTGCTCTATCTACTGAGCAAAACCAGCTAGGGTGAAACTTTTATTGGCTGATTTAAAATATATTTATTAAGCACCCACTATACATGTCACTCTTTGCTATTAATTCATGAGATACACATACTTCTTGCTCTTCTGGAAGGTTACAGATAAGGGGAAATAGACTTGCAAACAATTAAAATGTTGTTCTAGTACTGGCTGCTGTGCGAAAGGCCAACTAACACTTAGACACACTTTAGGTCATGAGATTCCTGAGAGGGTGTTTAAATTTTCCAACCTTATATTTTCTTCTGAAGAATGGAAATAATCATATTAGCTGAGTGAAATCTAGTGTGGTCCTGATAAGATAATATATGTGAAAGCATATTTAAAGCAAGTAGCATCTGTATTACTAAAAGTGATCATTATTAGTGGTATTATTTTCCAGACAAAGATAAATATGCCTGGAGATTAAAAACTAATATTTGAAACCCATGTGGTAATAGTATTTTTTAATTATTTTTATTTAGGAGATAAAGTAACTACTATTAGCATTGTACTATCAAGGTGGAATCATTAGAAGATAATTATAAAAATAAAGCATTTTTGAACAAGCTACATATGTTTAACAAATATTAAAATAAATGAATGGTTTCTTTGTGCTCCAGTAGCAATTTTTGTAATTATTATTTTAATTTATTTTTGCCTTAAATTTTGGTTATCCAAGAGGTAATTAATGTTTTCACAAACATAAGGGGCTAGAGAATGAGGGTAGAATTTAGACTAATTGCCAGCGAATATGTCTATGTAGTTCAAAAGAATTGAAAACAGTTTTAAGAAACCCTCATTCTTGTCATCTAGCACTAATTGGTAGAAAACAATCCACATATGTAAATGAAATTAGAAACTCGTGGGAGAAAATGTCAAGGCTAAAATGAAAGCAAACTGCATAGCAAACATTACTTACATTAAGTTATCAAATAAAGGAAAACCGTACAAAGAAATGAAGCCACAGGAGCAAAAAGAAAAATTCTGATTTCCATTTGCATGTTCAAACTCCTTTTACTTTGATGCAAATCTGAACACCTAACATTTGACCCTTCTGAATTTGCTCATTTCTCCTTTTCCATTAGTTTAATTGACTGTATCTTAAAAGCATACATAATTTTTGTAAATATTTTGATGAAAATAATGGTCTCATTACATAATTCTATGAATATCTTGATAGCATCCTCCAATGAGAAACTGTATAATGAGACCACATGGCAGAAAAGGACGGTGTACTGTTTATTGTCCAAAGGAATATTTAATTTTATTTATTTATTTTAATTTTACCTTTATTGTTGAGAGTATTATAGATGTTCTCCTTTTCGGCTGGTGAGCACAGCAATCATGGCATGGAGTGGGCCTAAGCCAGCAGGCAGACATCCCCCAAGGGGTCCCAGATTGTGAGAGGGTGCAGGCCAGGCTGAGGCCCTCCCCCCCCCGCCCCCCAGTGAATGAATGTCATGCACCAGGCCTTTAGTTATTGTATAAAAAAACTAGAGGCCTGATGCATGAAATCCATGCAAGAGTAGGTCTTCCTTCCCCCATCTGCCTGCAACAGCTTCCTCTGGCACCCGGGACCCGGGCTTCCCTCGCAGCCCCAACTTCGTCTGGAAGGTCCTCTGATCTAATTAGCATATTCTGCTTTTATTATTATAGATAACATCTCACAACTGTGTATTATTTTGTACAACAGAACACCCTCCTTTTGTGCATGTTATATATATTTTTTTAATTTTCAATAGTATTTCTAACCCTTAAGAAAAACTATGAAATACACAGATTTAAAGTTAGTTTCCACAAAAAAATCAAGAAAATATCATAAGCACTGCACTAATATTATTGCTTTTTCTACAGTTGAGGTTTTGTTTATAAAATTATTTATCCTTTTAGCTAGTTTTTCTTCATCCTTTTATAAATCTGCACTTTTTTTTAGAAAATGTTTCTTCTTAATACAGTTCATCAAGAATTTTATATTATGAACCTTTTCCCAATTCTATCTTAAATTAAATGCCTTTTCTTCCATCAAAATGAATATATGCCCTTACTGCCCCATTATCCCCCACTACCACCCCACTCATGCCTTCACCCCCCTGTTTTCTGTGTCCATTGGTTAGGCTTATATGCA
>NW_005370224.1:1664189-1668720 GCF_000412655.1 Myotis brandtii
GGTCTTTTACCTCCTTAGTTAAATTTATTCCTAGGTATCTTAATTTTTTTGGTGCGATGGTGAATGGGATTGTTTTTTTAGTCTCTCTTTCTGTAATTTCACTATTGGTGTATAGAAATGCCATAGATTTCTTGGCGTTGGTTTTGTATCCTGCTATATTGCCAAATTCATTTATTAAGACTAATAATTTTTGATGGAATCTTTAGGGTTTTCTATGTACAGTATCATGTCATCTGTGAATAAGGACAGTTTTACTTCTTTTCCAAAAAAAAAAAAAAGAACTGAAGGTCAGGATTTAAAAAAAATAATAATAAATTCTATTTGATGCAACAGCTGTAGTAGTTAATGGGAAGGCATTATTAGTTAGAAAACCTTATAATATCTTTTCCCAGGGAAACTGGAAAAGCTTCACATAATTTAGAAAGGTCAAAATAGTTTACAATGTATTTATGACACATTGTTTGGCATTAAGAATGTCATTTCTCAATCGTTTGGTTAAGTTGGTGTGTAAATACCTAAAGTGAAAAACAGAAGCCTCATTTGGGCTTTACTTCATTGATGTTGGTCACTGATTCTTCCATCGCTGTTTTTCATCAAGCTGTTCTTGCTAATTACTGTTGGCACAAAATCACATTCTACATTTTTCTCTCAAGATTGGGTTCCTCCCCTCCCCCCAGGGAGTTAAGAGGGAACGGAGTATCCAAAGTAATAATGTATTTTATTACCTTTCTGCTTGGTTTTTAATTACTACTGACCCTGGAAGCATTTTGTTATTCCTATTGTTTTCTCGTTAATAAAATTAAATTAAATAAGGAAAAAAAAGTAAAAAATGAATATATGCAAATTATTAAAATCTTAGAAATATAGAAAGGATATAATGAAGAAATACATCCTCTCTCTCACCACAGATTACCACAGGGAGATAATAACATTTAAAATGTGTATTGATGTATTTAATCTAGGAATTTTTTCTGTGCATGTTTGAACACTGGTTAATACAATGTTGTACATTAGCAATTCTCTAAAAATTATGTTTATTTGTCTTATAAAAGTTGTCCAATATATTTTTATCAAATTTTTAAATACAACATGAAAAATATAGGGTGAAAAGATGCTGTTAAGTGCTTTCCTCTCCCTACCCTCTCCTCCCACCCAATTTTACTTCTACACTGAAGAATATATCTAACAAGCCTAAATCTGTACATATGAATTTGGTGTCTATATGATATAAGGGCATTCCTTTGTTTGTTTAAAATATACCTTTTAACATTTTTGAGTCCATGATGTTTATTCCTCACTCATTTATCAAAGGCCCTAGTTACAAAACTGTGTACTGTGGTGATCAGGGTGCAACAGCTAGCTCACAGGGACACCTCAGTTATTTTAAAGTTTTGAGAGAAACACAGTATCATCTGTTAAACCCTACCAATTTGAGGTAGTTCATAGTTTGAACATGATTTCACATACATATCTTTGTAAAACTGGGTTTTGGGAGAGATACTGTGATAAAAAGCAAATATTGCATTACAACTATGATTCCACTGATAATAAGAGTGGTGGTATTATTATCAGTGGGGTGCCCCTCTGTGACGCCATCTGTCATTGGTGGAAGTGGAGTTCTTGGGGTGCTGTGGGAATAAGGGCTTCCTGAGGCACCCATGGGAGGATGCGATATCGTGGAAAGCTTTAGTGATGATGTAAATTTAAGGGGGTTCCCTTCCAAGGTTCCATCTCCCTCCGTCTCATCATGGAAAACATCCAATCTTCAGCAAGGCTATGATTAAGACCAATGCCATATTAAAGCACAGTCCAGTCCAGCATCCTGTGTGTGGAGAACACACGGCCATGGACCACGTGGCTTCTAAGGCCACCAGGCAGGCACGTGCATGGAGTGAGTGCAGGTCACAGATGAGAGGAGCCGGTGGGCAAGAACTAAGCAAGAGAGAGAGCATTCTTTGGGGATTATAACTAGAATCTTAACCAATTAACACTTCATGATTCATGTGCTTGCATGGCTTTGTCCCTCTAGCCAATTATTTTTTCCCCAGGTTAGATTGATAGGCAAGCAGCTTCCCTATGTCACCTAAGAACCTTCACTGCATATGTACCCATCTCCCTCTTTGTTTGAACCCTTCTTCCAGTGATTTGCTGGGAATGGCACCCCAACCAGGGCCTGGGATCAAACCCATGATTTAGGCATATTCCCTAGATGGGAGTTGAACCGTGGCCTTTCAGTGTAGTGGGACTACACTCCTACCAGCTGAGCCACACCGGCCAGGGCTGAATCTTATTTCTTAAACAGAACTACTAGGTATATATTTTGGTAAAACTACTGTTAAAATTACTTAGACAATAAGGTTTCATTACTGGGAAAGATTGGAAACTCATGGCCCAGAGCATATATTCAAGTAATATTTTTAAAATTATTAATGAGTGATAATTATGTAAGCCTTTATACATTTAATTTGCATCTTTAATCTCTTTACTTATTCAAGATAAGTAAGCTGGACATAAAATTTTCTCTCTAACCCTAGCTAGTTTGGCTCAGTGGATAAAGCATAAGCCTGGGGACTGAAGGGTCCCGGTATCTATTCTGACCAAGGGCACATGCATGGGTTGCGGGCTGGATCCCCAATGGGGGTTGTGCAGGAGGCAGCCAATCAATGGCTCTCTCTCATCATTGATGTTTCTATCTCTCTCCCTCTTCCTTACTCTCTGAAATAAATAAAAATATTAAAAACAACTTCTCAAAACACTTTAGATTAATTTTTCCTATTTAAAAACACTGAGTGAAGAAGTGCATTCATTAGTCAAAAGTATATTTATTTTGAAAAATTGTTTAGTTTTAGTGAAACAAATGCTCAATATGAAGAAAAATTCACAGAATGGAGACTGTAAATTATCTCAATTAATTCCAATATTAAGATTTTTCTATCAGATCAGCATTATTAGCATTGAATTTATGAATCCACTGAAATAGTGTATATTTGTGTATGATGTACATTTTTCTTTAAAGGAGCACAGCTTTCATTAGTTTTCCAGTTGAGCTCTGTCATCAACCCCACCTTCCACTACCATATTTTTTTCCCACCAAGTTCTATAGTTTTACAGATGCTAAGTCAATAGGTATACATTTTATTTGATCAGAATCATCATATTTTGAACAAACTCTATTTTATTTCTGCATTTCCTTTATTGAAACTTTGTGATAAATAAACAGAAAAAAGGCATATAAATGTTTTTTTCAATCCTCTCATTTTCTTGTTGAGTCAGAGTAAATATAGATAAAGTAACATAAAATATTTTTTTCTGCTAAAATTAAACATTGTTTTTCTTTGAATGTGGCAAGGTAAGGAGCAATCTGGAAAATGAATGTTTTTGACTGACGTATTCAGTAGATATGACCACAGATGAGAAGCTTGAAAAAGAGTCACAGAGAAAAAGGATCCTATAGAACCAGCTTGTTATAGGAAAAGCAATTTGCTATTCTCCACCTTGGTCTTTAAAACCAGTTGCTGGTCCTGAGTAACTTCTAAAGACTTTATGGTTCTGGCAAAGCCTATGCTGCTAAAACTCAGCATGCTGAATCCATTGATATTCATTTAAATTGCTCATTTGGACTCCCAAGAGCCTATACTTCAGTTTCATTTTGACTTTCAGGCATCACTGAACCAAAAATAAAAAGCAAAGAGCAGCCAAAACCATAGCATCTCATTTCATTTTGAGACTGAATTTGGGAATTTGCAAGAGCAATGATCTTGACAGAGAGAAATGCCCAATATTATTGAGAATTCTTGTAACAGCCAAGAACCGTTTCAGGAATCGAGCCTGATGATTTGCTTGATAAAATAGTAAAGAAACCAAGTAAATATCAGGTGATTATCACCTGGTTTGGGGTTTTGCTACAAACATTTTGCAGAGCTTTGACTGTGATATGCATTAGTCATGCTACCAGAGCAGAAAATCAATGAAAGAGGTTCCAAAAATAAAATATTCTTTTGGAATGTTTCTCTGAGCTAATTAGCAATGAGTCATTTAAAAGGACTTACCTATCATTAGGGGAAGAAACACGTATTTACCAAAACCAGTTTTCTGACAAAACATTTTTTGAGATTGAGGAGGGAAAAAAAATTAAAAACTTTGATTCACAAAGGGACTTTTGTTTTGACAATAAATAACACAGAAGTCACATTGTGATATGAGAAACTTAATCATCTTCTCTCATGTTATTTGTCAAAATATAGAGGAAAATGTTAACTCATAAAGAAAAGGTAACTTTATTTTTTGCCATTTGTAAGATATAATAAATCAAGAAAAAAACTTCATATGTTGATGACTAGGACCACATATGGGCAGGATGAAAACAGATCACAGTTGCTTTTGAATTTTGTATGAAGTTAAATTTTTAATTCCCCAAGCTCTCCAAGTAGATAAAAATATTTTAATTAAATAAATCTTGTATACTCCATTTTAAGAGTAAAGTTTAGCATTATAAATATCTACTCTCCACATGGAGTAAGATTTGTATCTC